>NW_006413229.1:1698-3239 GCF_000296735.1 Chrysochloris asiatica | reverse complement strand
CTAAAAGATTACTATGAGTTGGAATCAACTCAACAACATAAAATAACAATATAATTTACCACTATTGAGTACATTTTTAAATTTATTTTTGTCTATCAACTATCTTACTAAAATGAGTATTTTATCTGTTTGCCTCACTGCTATATAACTAGTACCTAGAACAGTGCTTACCAAGCAGTAGTCCCTTAATAAATAACCCATTAAATGAACACAACGATATAAGCATTAAAGTGTCTATCATAAAGCTTTTCAGACAGTCATAGTATCTTGACACTCCAGTGGGGACCCAAGGGCTAAAAATATCAGCAATATATGAGAGGTTATTAGAAACACAGATTCATGGTTCAACCACAAAAATACTGAATCTGAATCTACATTTTAATATCCCTTCATTTAACAATGTCTGAGGTGTACATTAAAATTGTATATTAGGGGGGTGGAAGAAGCGAAGGGACTCTGGAAAGTCTCTTCAGTGGAAGCATGAAAAAGACAGAAAAAAATGCTTTGCCAGGATAATCCCAGAACTTTAAATTCAATATAAATTAAAGGGAAATACTTTTGGGGACCTACCAGTGGAGAAATCTAACAGTGCAAGAAAGAACGTGGAGAGTTCTGAATCAATCAGGACTCTGCCTCTGACCCAAAGTCTTGGCAGATGTTGGAGGGCAGGGCCACATTAGTGGCTAGGAAGCAAAAATGACTCAGCAACTTATGAAAAAAGAGGTGTGATTCTTTATTTTTTTTCTTTTGCCATTTTTTCTTCAACTCCTGTGTTTTTCCCTGTCATATCCTCTCGGCCCACCATTGGTGTCTTTACATGGGTGGAAGCACACCCCCAAAATGGTCCAGCATTGTGCACATAGGACACAATTTTTCCACAGCACAAAGAGGAAATAGCTGGAAGTCCAAAGGCTAATCCTCCTGTGGGTTCTTATGATGTCTGATTGTAAGATTTAGCCCAGAAGTTGGTTCTCTTACTTGTGCAGGAACTTTTATTACTGCCTTATCTAACAAGGAATAGCAAGTCTGGCCATACAGCCGAGCAGTATCAGCACCGTGTAAAACCTTAGCATAAAATGCAAGAGCCAACACCAACTACTATATACAAGATCCGTGTGTAAATCCAATACCTGTTAAAAACACACTAAAGAGAGAAGTACACTGTGGATATGGAGAGACCTAACCCTTCATCAAAGAAAAAACTGTAAACAGTCTTTCTTCCACTCATTTCTCATTCTCTGTGCACCTCCATGGCAGTGACTAGAGGACCTGTGTGGATGGACATCCCCAGCCACCCTGAAGCTTTCCGCTATGCATGCACACTGAACTACTCAGCAAAGAGTAATGGACTAATTTGATATGTTTGTTTTTTGTTGTTGTTGCTTTTACTTTTGTTTCTTTTTTTTTTTGCTCTTTTGTTCCTACTTTTCTCCTTGGGGTGGGATCTTTCTTTCCCTACTTTAACCAAGAAGAGACAGCAATTGTGGCCATATAACCAATTTGCAAGCATACCGTATAATATCCCACCATCTGGGCGGGAG
>NW_006413229.1:847-1598 GCF_000296735.1 Chrysochloris asiatica | reverse complement strand
GCTTAATAATGCAGCTACATACATTCACTTACTCATTGAAAACATATATAACTATTGAAAATGTCCAAGAAACAACAAAATATCTCAGCACATGTTCAGAAACAGAAAAGAGTAACTGAGACAAATGAGCTGGGGATAGGCATAGACTTCCCATTTGAAGAAGAGCAGGCTTTGGAAATGCCTGAGAATTCAGAAAAATGATATTGAGATAAAACCAAATACTTCACAGAGGAGTGGAGGAAAATATGGAAGAAGTCCGGAGAGTGTTACAGAAGCAATCAAATATGATAGATATAGCATTGGAAATAATGAAAAAACCTGCAAAAAGAGATACAAATGATTAATAATAAATTGTCAGAAATGGGCAATACACTGAAAGGGCAAAAGAGTAGATTTGAAGAGATAGAAGCCAGAACCAGTGAGCTGGAAGACAAATCTATCAATAATATTAAGACAAAAGAGTAAGCAGAAAAAAGGATTAAAAAAAATCTGAAGAGAGTCTAAGATTCATGTTGGACAACATGAAGAGGAATAACTGAAGAATTATTGGCATCCCAGAACAGGAAGAATCACACAAGTCCACAGAAGAGATAGTTGAGGAGCTTCTGGAAGAAAATTTCCCTAACATCTTGAAGGATGAGAAGATAAATGTTCATGAAGCTGAACGAACCCCAGGAAGGATAGACCTCAAAATAAAATCATCAAGATATATCATAATCAAGCTCTTCAAATCAAATATAAGGGGATTTAA
>NW_006413229.1:0-747 GCF_000296735.1 Chrysochloris asiatica | reverse complement strand
GCTTAATAATGCAGCTACATACATTCACTTACTCATTGAAAACATATATAACTATTGAAAATGTCCAAGAAACAACAAAATATCTCAGCACATGTCCAGAAACAGAAAAGAGTAACTGAGACAAATGAGCTGGGGGTAGGCATAGACTTCCCATTTGAAGAAGAGCAGGCTTTGGAAATGCCTGAGAATTCCAAAAAATGATATTGAGATAAAACCAAATACTTCACAGAGGAGTGGAGGTAAATATGGAAGAAGTCCGGAGAGTGTTACAGAAGCAATCAAATATGATAGATATAGCGTTGGAAATAATGAAAAAACCTGCACAAAGAGATACAAATGATTAATAATAAAATGTCAGAAATGGGCAATACACTGAAAGGGCAAAAGAGTAGAATTGAAGAGATAGAAGCCAGAACCAGTGAGCTGGAAGACAAATCTATCAATAATATTAAGATAAAAGAGTAAGCAGAAAAAAGGATTAAAAAAAAATCTGAAGAGAGTCTAAGATTCATGTTGGACAACATGAAGAGGAATCACTGAAGAATTACTGGCATTCCAAAAAAGGAACAATCACACAAGTACACAGAGAAGATAGTTGAAGAGCTTCTGGAAGAAAATTTCCCTAACATCTTGAAGGATGAGAAGATAAATGTTCAAGAAGCTGAACGAACCCCAGGAAGGATAGACCTCAAAATAAAATCATCAAGATATATCATAATCAAGCTCTTCAAATCAAATATAAGGGGA
>NW_006413228.1:2635-6818 GCF_000296735.1 Chrysochloris asiatica | reverse complement strand
CAAGGACTGTGAGACATCATGACACTAAGGTAGTTTGGACATATTCCCAGTAAGGACCAGTACCGGGAGAGGGACAGCATGCTTGGGAAAATGGAAGTTTAGTGTGAAGGAGGAAGACCCCCAACAGGATGCATTTTCATCGTGGGGTCACAATGTTCAGCAGTGAGACCAGGATGAATCACAGTGTTTGGTTCTGTCACGCATACGGTCCCTGTGAGTTTGAAGCAAAATTATTGCCCGTAACACAACATGTTGAATCCATTCCTTGCTTGAAATAATTTTGTTTCTCAATATATGTAATAGCTATGTGTGATCCTGATGGATACGTTTATGTTTGCTATCACACATGGATCTGCAGACCAAGATGCCAGCATGATGCTTTGTAGAGGTGGGGAAACTGGGGAGAATCAGAAACACAATGACTTGTTCAACTCCCCACAGTGGATAGAGGATAAATTTGAGTCTGGTCAGCTGTGTCTGCTGAAAACTGCTACACTCAGGCGTTCACCAAATCACTATGGTGGTGTGTGATGTAGTCACTGTATACACTTAGCTAGATGGAATGCAGAACATTCAGCAGCCCAGAGGTGATTTGAATGAGGTCTTATGGGAGTTCCAGCCCAGGTCAGGGGACATAGGATATGACATCACTTCCTTGCCGATGCAATATACAGAACTTGGAACCCTGGTCACCAGGTAGTGAGAGCAGCCAGTAAACCTCATTTGAGTGGCTGACTCTCTAACAGGAAACATGTTTTCTTTTTATTTCTTTGTATCTGATGATAACAAACTTTAAAAATCTTCCTTTCTTAGGAGGATAACACGTAGCCTGAGCATCCACCATCGACGATTCCGGCCTTTGACCTACAGTAAGCTAAAGGTGACAGAGACTGGTTCAGAACTGGAGGCAAGGCCACACTGTGATCCCAACTGGGCAGCCCCATATCCCTCTTCCTGTCACAGCACAACCAAGCCCTGGTAGCTCTTGTCTTATGGGGTTCCTGGGAATTAGGACAGCTAGGAATATGGATAGAACTGGTGAGGCAGAAAGCTGTTGCATGAGACACTGTACATTTGGTGTCAGGGAAGCAGGCCTCACATGATCTGGGTCACGTGGGAAAGGCAAGGTGATGAGGAGGTTGATGACAATGAGGCTACTGTTGCTACTTCAGGACAGACCATCACTGAAGGCACCCTGTCCCCATCTCCTTGTCTCTCATCATTACTGCTTCCGGAGAGACCATCTCTGAGGGCACCCAGTCCACATCTCCTGGTTCCTCATCATTAATGCTTCAGGACAGACCATCTCTGAGGGCACCCTGTCCCCATCTCCTTGTCCCTCATCATTACTGCTTCAGGACGGAACATCTCTGAGGGCACCTGTCCCCATCTCCTTGTCCATCATCATTACTGCTTCAGGTCGGAACATCTCTGAGGGCACCAGTCCCCATCTACTTGTCCCTCATCATTAATGTGGTCATATGGCTCGGGAGGAACCCAGGCAGTGTGGTGGTTCAATTACTCCGTCAGTTCAATGCCTAGAGATCAGTGTGGAACAGGTGGAGACGTGCATCATGTCCCTACCTCTAAACCCTGATCCCATAGGATGTGGGGTCCTAAGTGGTCCGAGGATAGGCCAGGATTAAGACAGGCACAATCCGGAGCTAACACACAAACCACAAATTTGCCCTGGAGCATATCGGAGCCCCAACAGGTCCTGTGGTAGGCAGTCAGCCATTGTCTTAGCCTCTGGGCCTGCAGGAACCCTGGTGAACCTGTGCTGACCCAGATCCTTCCAGATTCCACTGCCAGACTCATAGGATGTTATTTCTGCCTGTGGTCAGTGGACTTGGTCTGGGCTACAAGGTAATACACCAAACCAGTACTCCCACCACCTGGTGAAGAACACAAACTTGTGAATGCTCTGAAACCCAGTTGAGAGCGAGGAAGTGGTTCTCAGGGTCTTGATTCCTCTTTGGCTTAACAATCTGTCATTGTCTCTGCAGATCTCTGAGGAAGACATCTGTGAGAATGGGCCAATTTCTCCCTTCACCCCAAAGAAAAGACCCAGAAAGTGCTGGTACAGGTTCTGTGTAAGTGTGTGGCACGCTGTCCTCACAATGAGACCTGAAGTGGCCTGTTTGGCATTCTTCCTTCCCATGGTTTTCCCTCTGATTTCCAGGGGTGTCATGGGGTTGTCTATGACAGTAGGCCCCTCTTCTGTTCATCCTTGTGTGCTTGTGGATCAGAGCAAGAAATTGATGAGCCCACCGTGCTTAGAAACATCAAAGCAGGGACTCTGGGAGATTTGGTGGAGAGCCTACCAGACGCTTACCTGAAGGGGGACCTGTTACATATCATTGCATTCCTAGACACATACAGAAGTTTTGCCAGCATGCAGGAAGTACTGGACCTACTGCTAAAATGGTGAGTGGCCTGTTCTCCACAGCCCAGTGGGACTCTGCCACCTACCAGTGATGTGGCCTTTCACATCGTTAAGCTTCTCTTTGTTCCTTTTTGATATGGGGAAGTAAGAGCACTAAGTGTCCGAATGATGGTCAGAACCTTCAGAGATGATGATGAAACGTGGATCCCCAGAGCTGCAGATTGTTGGGGATGGAGGGCTGTTCACAGTTAGTGTTTCCACGTCCTCGATGAAGAAGCTCTTTGTCATATCCTTTAATGACCAAGTCACCTGGAAAAAAACTATTCATCAAGGGTAAAGCGAGTTCACAGTCCTTCTAGAGGTGTCTTATGCTTGAAGTATCCAAACACATAACCCTGAGGGCTGACAGAGCTCCCCCATGTCCCTTTGATGTTGTGTACAGAACTGCTTGTGTTCCTACACATTACAATCATCTGACAGCTCCCGCTTTTACAGACCCTCTGTAGACCTGTGCATCATTCAGCTTAGTAAGAGACACGAAGTCCTGCCTTCCTGTCCTCCATTCTAGTCAGGTCTCAGACAGGAACACCAGCCTTCTTAAGCAGGTGGAGCGGGGCGTGAATTTGAGTGACATGCTTTTGTCTCCTTTAGTTACAGACATGACTGTCCTGGAACAGCTGAGGACATCAGAACTGAAGATTCTCTTAAAGAATGAGTCAAGTCTGGGAGGACAAGTAGGGTTGCCTGTATTTTTTGAAGGCTCGAGGACCTTTGAGTAATTGTGTCCTTCTGAGGCTGGAATGACCCCAGGTGTTGACACCTAGATCTCCCAAAAGAAATGAGCTCATGGCGACCCAACAGGATGATAGCAGTTACAGAGAGATGTTGTGTGGAGCCTGAGCATCCTGGGGAAGAGAAAGGAGGCTGGACATTCAGGGAGTCACTGGGAAATTCTGTGTGCACATAGTTTCCTTCCAGCTCAGCTTGGTCCCTCCCATATTCAGGTTTTGTTGGAGGAGGTCATGGTAGAATCCTGTCACTGGTCTTGAATCTGTCGTGGGGAGAGAGCTATAAGTGGGATCCTGTTCCACAGAGCACACTGTTGGTGGAAGGAGGGGCCCTAGAGGGAGCGCTGAGGCTTAGGTAGAACACTGGCGTACAAACTGAGGTTGTAGGCAGGTGAGAGGGGAGTAATGCATCCTGAGATCCTGTGGGTCAGATACTCATGGACCACCCTGGTGGTTACTCTGGAAGTTGACCACAGTGAAACACAATATTCTTCCCCCAGACGGTTGACCACAAAGGGGTATAGACAGGGGCTTCATTCAGTACTCCTAATTTAGGACACTTGGGAGGACCATTGATGGAGTGTTCCCTTGCATTGAGGTGTACGCACAGCTGCTGACCAGGCCTCCCTCTGTCTAGAGCTTTACGGAGGTCAGGTGAGGGAGTGACATATCTCCTTGCAGTGGTGTCTGAACACCGCATTATAGAAGGAAATGCCAGTTTTCTGATTCTGGGTTTGTCCCCAATTCCCTACAGCCATCTACTACATATTGGCAAGTTGGTTCCAGAACTACAGGGAAGACTTTGATCAGGCCCTGCCCTTCAGCACTGTGAAGGAGCTAGAGGAGTTCCTCAGAGCCAACCAGCTGAGTTCTTAGCTGTGGAGGTATATCGTCAATCTTGTATCTCAGCTTGGTGGCCTGAAGGACACCGAGGGACAGCACGGAGGTGAGAATAGCACACTGGCTTGTATGTGAGCTTGTGAAAGAGGTATGGGGAACCAGGAACTGG
>NW_006413228.1:1756-2180 GCF_000296735.1 Chrysochloris asiatica | reverse complement strand
AGCCAGTGGAGGCTTCTGGTCCACAGCCCTGTGTGCTCCTGACACAAATCAACAGCCCTTCTGAGACCACATTTACAACCCCTTAGCTGCTCCATAATGAAGACATGAGGGGTCTCCTGATCATCACCAGGGCTATTCCAGTGCAACAACTGGATTGCTCCCTGTATATAGCATGGGGTACCCCTGATCAGCAGGCTGGTGTGGCTCTGTATCTGCAGATCAGGACACGGCCTCTTGCCCACTCTCACTGGTCTACCCAGACCTTCAGCTTTGTAGGCACCAAGTTGCCTGGGTCTCTGCACTCACAAAGGGCCTCTATATCCACTGACACTGTTCTCCTTTGAACAGGGTGCCCACTCAAAGCTCATTCCCCATGACAGCATCATAATCTGAAGCAGGTTTCTACCACACCTCCTTGATATCA
>NW_006413228.1:0-1103 GCF_000296735.1 Chrysochloris asiatica | reverse complement strand
AGGCAGACAGTCCTGGTTTCCTGGGCTCCATTCTAATCGGGACTCACTAAGGAACAGTAGCTTTCTTCACAGGTGGAGCCCGCAACTCATAAGATTTTACGCCTTCATGTCTCCTCCAGGTGTGGAGAGAACTATTGTCAATCTGCCCGGGACCACAGATCTGTACAGCATCTCAAAGTGTGAGTGAAAAGTTGGGATTCCTTGCTTATATTAGGCTGTGGGTTTTGGGGAATTCTGTCTGTTCTGTGGTTGGGTGCACACCAGGTCCTCTTATCTACATCGCCTTCGAGGATTGTCCTCTGGGTACCCCTTACAGGAATAAAGCAGTCATAGAAAGATGTTTTGAGGAGTAGAAGAAATTTTTGGGTTTCATCCAGCCTCCAGTAGAATCTTTGAATCCACAGACCACTCTCACTTCTACATGGTTGCTCCCATATTCATGGCTTAAAGGAAGAGTTGGAAAGATGCACCTGTCTCTGATCCCTTAACTGTGTGGGCACTGAGCTGCATGTGGCATCCCTGTTCCTCAACAGAACAGTGTCAGTGGGGGGAGAGGCCTGCATTGAGCTCTGAGTGAGACTCAGGAAGCATTCTGGGTACAAAACTGAGGGTCTAGGTAGGCTAGAGGAGAGGATGGTGTCTGTTCTCCTCAGTGTCAGCTGTTCCTGGAGCATCCAGTGTAGCCGGCTTTAAGGTGCACACACAGAAACACTCTTCCCTGCCCACAAAGTTTTCAATCTTCCGTGGGGAGGATACAGGTTCCACACACAGTGTCTTATTTCTGGCTTTGAAAGGTCGGAAATGTTGGTAAGGTTTGTAATGTTGTAAATGTTGGTAATGAAAGGTCGGAAATGTTCTGGCTTTGATGGAGAACTTCATTTGTTCTGATGCTTGTGCAATACTGCTACCAGGTCTTCCAGTGAATCACAAGACAGTCATAGGAAGGCAGATTGGAGGGCATGTCCATGTCCATGCATGTGCTGGGAAGACAATATGGCTGGAGAGTTCAATGATTGACCTTGCTTCTCTCCACAATCCTTAGAGCCATCTTCTGTATCGTTGAGTGTCGGCGTCTTACCTCGACATAGTTGTGTTGTTCACGA
>NW_006413227.1:2562-6821 GCF_000296735.1 Chrysochloris asiatica | reverse complement strand
CTTTAGGGCTAGGGCAAGGGCTACAGCTGTTAGGGCTTTAGGGATAGGCCTAGGGCCAGCCTGTTAGGGCTTTAGGGCTAGGGCTAGTGATAGGTTTAGGGCTAAGGCTGGGGTTGATAGGGCTTTAGGTCTAGGGCTAGATCTGTTAGGGCATTAGGGCTATGGCTAGGGCTGTTAGGGATTTAGGGCTAGGACTAGGGCTAGGGCTGTTAGGGCTTTAGGGCTAGGGCTAGGGTTAGGGCTTTAGGGCTAGGTCTTGGGCTAGGGCATTAGCGCAAGGGCTTTAGGGCTAGGATTAGGGCTGTTAGGCCATTAGGCCTAAGGTTAGAGTTATTAAGGCTTTAGTGCTAGGCCTAGGGCTCTTAAGGCTTTAAAGTTAGGACTAGGGCTAGGGCTGTTAGGGCTTTAGTGCAAGGGCTAGAGCTAAGGATTTAGGGCTATTGCTTAAGGGCTAGGGCTAGTGCTAGCCAATTAGGGCTATAGGGCTAGGGCTAGTTCTAGGGCTGTTAGGGCTTTAGGGATAGGGCTAGGGCTGTTAGGTCTTTAGGGCTAGGGCTAGGGCTACAGGTGTTAGAGCTTTAGGGATAGGGATAGGGCCAGCCTGTTAGTGCTTTAGGGCTAGGGCTTCGGCTAGGGCTGTTAGGGCTTTAGGGCTAGGGCTTTAGTGCTAGATCTAGTGCAAGGGCAAGTGATTTAGAGCGAGGGCTAGGGCTGATAGGGCTTGGGCTAAGGCTAGGCCTTTTAGGGCTTTAAAGCTAATGCTAGGTATAGGGCTGTTAGGGCTTTAGGGCTATTGCCAGGGCGAGGGCTGTTAGAGCTATAGGGCTATGGCTAGAACTTTTAGGCCTTGAGGGCTAGGGCTTGGGGTAGGGCTCTTAGGGCTTTATGGCTAGGCTTAGGGCTGTTAGATCTTTAAGGCTAGGGCTAGGGCTAGGGCTAGCACAGATAGGGCTTTATGGCTAGAGTTAGGGCTAGGGATTATAGGGCTTTAGGGCTAGGATTAGGGATAGAGCTGTTAGTGTTTTTGGGCTAGAGCTAGGGCAAGGGCTTTTAGGGCTTTAGGGCTAAGGCCAGGGCTTGGACTTTAGGGCTACGTTTAGGGCTAGGGCATTAAGGAAAGGTCTTTAGGGCTAAGGCTAGCACTGTTACGGATTTAGGGCTAGGGCTAGAGATGTTACGGCTTTAGGGCTAAGGCCATGGCTAGGGGTTTAGGGCTAGGTTTAGGGCTAGGGCATTAGTGAAAGTACTTTAGGGCTAGGGCTATGGCTGATAGGGCTTTAGGGCTAGGGCTAGAGCTGTTAGGGCTTTAGGGCTAGGTCTAGGGCTGTTAGGGCTATAGGGCTAGGGCTAGATCTAGGGCTTTAGGGCTAGGTCTAGGGCTAGGGAATTAGGGCAAAGGCTTTATGGCTAGGGCTAGGGCTTTTAGGCCATTAGGGTAAGGGCTAGGACTAGGGCTGTAGGGATTTAGGGCTAGTGCTAGGGCTGTTAGGGCTTTTGGGCTAGTTCCAGGGCTAGGCCTGTTAGGGCTTTAGAACTAGGGCTTGGGCTAGGGCTGTTAGGGCTTTTTGGTTTAGGTCTAGGGCTATGTCTGTTAGGCCTTTAGGTCTAGGTCTCGGGCTGTTAGAGCTTTAGGGCTAGGGCAAGGGCAAGGGATGTTAGGGCTTTAGGGCTTGGGCTAGAGCTGATAGGGCTTTAGAGCTAGGACTAGAGCTGATAGGGCTTTAGGGCTAGGGCAAGGGCTATGGCTGTTAGGGCTTTAAGGCTAATGCTAGATCTAGGTCTGTTAGGGATTTAGGGCTAGTGTCAGGGTTAGGGCTGTTGGAGCTATAGGGCTAGGGTTAGGCCTGTTAGGGCTTTAGGGCAAGGGCTGTTAGGGCTTTAGGGCTAGGCTTAGGGCTGTTAGGGCTTTAGGGCTAGGCTTAGGGCTGTTAGGTCTTTAGTTCTAGGGCTAGGGATAGGGCTGATAGGGCTTTGGGGCTAAGGCCAGGGCTAGGACTTTAGGGCTATGTTTAGGGCTAGGGCTAGGGCATTAGGGAAAGAGATTTAGGGCTAGGGCTAGTGCTGTTAGGGCTTTAGGGCTAGGGCTAGGGCTGTTAGGGCTTTAGGGCTAAGGCCAGGGCTAGGACTTTAGGGCTATGTTTAGGGCTAGGGCTAGGGCTAGGGCAAGGGCATTAAGGAAAGGGCTTTAGGGTTAGTGCTAGTGCTGTTACGGCTTTAGGTCTAGGGCTAGGGCTGTTAGGGCTTTAGGGCTAAGGCCAGGGCTCGGGGTTTAGGGCTAGCTTTAGGGCTAGGGCATTAGAAAAGGGCTTTAGGGCTAGGGCTAGGGCTGTTAGGGATTTAAGGCTAGGGCTAAGCCTAGGGCTGATAGGGCTTTAGGGTTAATGCTAGGGCTAGAGCTTTTAGGGCTTTAGGGCTAGGGCTAGAGCTGTTAGGGCTCTAGGTCTAGGGCTAGAGCTAGGGCTTTAGGGCTATGTCTAGGGCTAGTGCATTAGGGCAAAGGCTTTATGGCTAGGGATAGGGCTGTTAAGCCATTAGGGCTAGGGCTAGGGTTGTTAGGAATTTAGGGCTAGTGCCAGGGCTAGGGCTGTTAGAGCTATAGGGCTAGTGCTAGGACTGTTTGGGCTTCAGGGCTAGTGCCAGGGCTAGGGCTGTTAGAGCTATAGGGCTAGGGCTAGGACTGTTTGGGCTTTAGTGCTAGGGCTTGGGCTAGGGCTCTTAGGGCTTTTGAGGTACATCTAATGCTAGGGCTGTTAGGGCTAGGGCTAGAGCTAGGGCTTTAGGGCTAGGTCTAGGGCTAGGGCATTAGGGAAAAGGCTTTATGGCTAGGGCTAGGGATTTTAGGCCATTAGGGCTAGGTCTAGGGCTGTTAGGTCTTTAGGGCTAGGGCAAGGGCTACACGTGTTAGAGCTTTAGGGATAGGGATAGGGATAGGCCTGTTAGGGCTTTAGGGCTAGGGCTTGGGCTAGGGCTGTTAGGGCTTTTGGGGTAGGTCTAGTGCTAGGGCTGTTAGGGCTTTAGGGCTAAGGCCAGGGCTCGGGGTTTAGGGCTACTTTTACGGCTAGGGCTAGGGCATTAGGGAAAGGGCTTTTGGGCTAGGCATAGTGCTGTTAGGGCTTTAAGGCTAGGGCTAGGGCTGTTAGGGCTTTAGGGCTAAGGCTAGGGCTGTTAGGGCTTTAGGGCTAAGGCTAGGGCTGTTAGGGCTTTAGGGCTAGTGCTAGTGCTAGGGCTGTTAGGGCTTTAGGGATTGGGCTAGGGCTGTTAGGTCTTTAGGGCTAGGGCAAGGGCTACATCTGTTAGGGCTTTAGGGATAGGGCTAGGGCTACTGCTAAGGTTGTTAGGCCTTTAGGGCTAGGGCTAGTGCAAGGGTTGTTAGAGCTTTAGGGCTAGGGCTAGGGATAGGGATAGGTTTAGGGATAGGGCTAGGGAAGTTAGGGCGTTAGGGCGAGGGCTAGGGCTGTTAGGTCTTTAGGGCTATGGCTGTTAGGTCTTTAGGGCTATGGCTGTTAGGTCTTTAGGGCTAGTGCTAGGGCTAGAGGTGTTAGAGCTTTAGGGATAGGGATAGGTCCAGGCTGTTAGGGCTTTAGGGCTTTAGGGCTAGGGCTACGGCTAGGGCTGTTAGGGCTTTAAGGCTAGGGCTTTAGGGCTAGATCTAGGACTAGGGCATTAGGGCAAGGGCTTTAGAGCTAGGGCTAGTGCTGATAGGGTTGGGCTAGGGCTAGGCCTTTTAGGGCTTTAAGGCTAATGCTAGGTCTAGGGCTGTTAGGGCTTTAGGGCTATTGCCAGGGTGAGGGCTGTTAGAGCTATAGGGCTAGGGCTAGGCCTGTTAGGTCTTTAGGGCTAGGGCTTGGGCTACGGCTGTTAGGGCTTTAGGACTAGGGCTGTTAGGGCTTTAGGGCTAGGCTTAAGTCTGTTAGGTCTTTAGGGCTAGGGCTAGGGCGGATACGGCTTTAAGGCTAGGGTTAGGGCTAGAGCTGTTAGGGCTTTAGGGATTGGGCTAGGGCAAGGGCTGTTAGGGCTTTAGGGCTAAGGCCAGGGCTTGGATTTTAGGGCTACGTTTAGGGCTAGGGCTAGGGAATAAGGAAAGGGCTTTAGGGCTAGGGCTAGCGCTGTTATGGATTTAGGGCTAGGGCTAGGGCTGTTATGCCATTAGGGCTAGGGCTAGGGATAGGGTTGTTAGGGATTTAGGGCTAGGGCTAGGACTGTTATGGCTTTATGGATATTGCCAGGGCTAGGCCTGTTAGAGCTTTAGGGCTGGGCTT
>NW_006413227.1:0-1310 GCF_000296735.1 Chrysochloris asiatica | reverse complement strand
CTGTTAGGGCTTTAGGGCTAGGGCTTTGCCTAGGGCTCATAGGGCTTTTGGGGTAGGACTAGTGCTAGGGCTGTTAGGGCTATAGGGCTAAGGCTAGAGCTAGGGCTTTATGGCTAGGGCTAGGGTATTAGGGCAAAGGGTTTATTGCTAGGGTTAGGGCTTTTTGGCCATTAGGGCTGGGGCTAGGACTGTTACGGCATTAGGGCTAGGGCTAGGCCTGTTAGGGCTTTCGGGCTAGGGCTTGGGCTAGGGCTGTTAGGGCTTTTGTGGTAGGTCTATTGATAGGGCTGTTAGGGCTTTAGGGCTTAGGCAAGGTTTAGGAATTTAGGGCTACGTTTACGGCTAGGGCTAGGCCTAGGGCATTATGGAAAGGGCTTTAGGGCTAGGGCTAGTGTTGTTAGGGCTTTAGGGCTAGGGCTAGGGCGGTTAGGGCTTTAGGGCTAAGGCTAGGGCTGTTAGGGCTTTTGTGGTAGGTCTAGTGCAAGTCTGTTAGGGCTTTAGGGCTAAGGCAAGGGCTAGTAATTTAGGGCTACGTTTACGGTTAGGGCAAGGGCTAGGGCATTAGGAAAGGGCTTTAGGGCTAGGGCTAGTGTTGTTAGGGCTTTAGGGCTTGGGCTAAGGCTGTTAGGGCTTTAGGGCTAAGGCCACAGCTAGTAATTTAGGGCTACTTTTACGGCTAGGGCTAGGGCTAGGGCATTAGGGAAAGGGCTTTAGGGCTAGGCATAGTGCTGTTAGGGCTTTAAGGCTAGGGCTAGGGCTGTTACGGATTTAGGGCTAAGGCCAGGGCTCGGGGTTTAGGGCTAGCTTTAGGGCTAGGGCATTAGAAAAGGGCTTTAGGGCTAGGACTAGGGCTGTTAGGGATTTAGGGATAGATCTAGGGCTGTTAGGGCTTTAGTGCAAGGGCTAGGGCTAAGGATATAGGGCTAGTGCTTAAAGCCTAGGGCTAGTGCTAGCCTATTAGGGCTTTATGGCTAGGGCTAGTTCTAGGGCTGTTAGGGTTTTTAGGGCTAGGGCAAGGGCTGTTAGGTCTTTAGGGCGAGGGCTAGGGCTACAGGTGTTACAGCTTTAGGGATAGGGATAGGACCAGCCTGTTAGGGCGTTAAGGCTAGGGCTTCGGCTAGGGCTGTTAGGGCTTTAGGGCTAGGGCTTTAGTGTTAGGGCATTAGGGCAAGGGCTTTAGAGCTAGGGCTAGGGCTGATAGGGCTTGGGCTAGGGCTAGGACTTTTAGGGCCTTAAGGGTAATGCTAGATCTAGGGCTGTTTGTGCTTTAGGGCTTGGGCTAGGCCTGTTAGAGCTTTAGGGCTGGGCTT
>NW_006413226.1:0-7073 GCF_000296735.1 Chrysochloris asiatica | reverse complement strand
GGGAAAAGGATATCATGTTTGGTAAGGTGGAGGGTCAGAGAAAAAGAGGAAGATCCCCAACGAGATGTATCGGCCAAGTGGCAGCATCGATACACTCAAGCATGACAACAGTAGTGAGGTTTGCCCAGGATCAGGCAGTGTTTCGTTCTGCTGTGAATAAGGTCACTATAGGTCGGCACCTAACAACAACAACACACATATAGCTGTGTTTCTGTAACAAAGTAAGGACCAAAAAGGAGGAAAAGGAATTCCTCTTTTTTTCCATGAAGACTCTTAAAACTGCAGCATTTCTTTGTGAACATTGCAATGAGTCAAGGTTGCCATTCTTTTGTCCAAAAATTGAGTTTCTTTGGCACCTTAGAAAAGATGACAGGACAAAAACAAGCTTCAAAACTAAGCAGAGATCAACCCTAACCTCTTCATCCTTCTTTCAGTGGAAAGCTGAAGAGTGAAAAGACCCAAGACACCATATGCCTGGCTATAGGTAAAATATAGGATGAGGAATGATGTGCTCACAAAAGTGTTTGCCTGTGGCCCTGAATTTGCAAAGGCACTAAAAAGAGAAGTTTCTCTTTTACGACCATCGATTCTGTGCTCTGCTGGCATTGAGAGTTCTCACTAGATTTATTGTAAGGATAAACTCAACTAGTGGCTGAATTTAGAGAGCTCACTTTCACTAATTTACCATTTATGACCTGTCGCAAACGCACTTTGTTCCTCTTTTAATGAATCAACCAGAAATATAACTCCTCATTAAAAAATTTATTAATCTCACTACATGGTAATGTAGGCAAAACAGAATAAATATGAAGCATGTGCAAAATGCTCGGGAGCTGGCTCCAATTAAAGAAACAAGACACAAATATTATTTCCCAAGTTAACCACGTTTGCTCTTAAATGGGCTTGCTAGCTCTGCTTTCAAGTGTTACTACCTGTTCTTCCTTAGTTATCTCAACATTTGAGTCACAAGAATTAGACTCTGATAAAGAAAGTATTTCTGCAAAGTAAGGGTTGGTGTAAGGAACACTGGTGGTACAAATTGTCAAGTGTTCAACTGCAAACCAAAAGGTTGGCACTTTGAATCCACCCAGTAATTAGTCCTGTGGGAGAAACACATGGCAATTGGCTTTCATAACTATTACAGTCTAGGAAGTCCTGTGGGGTAATTATCCTATGTTATATGTAGTCTCTATACACCGAGAGCACTCCTGGTGTGGTACTGTAGAATAAGCATTGGATGGCTAATTGTAAGATCAGCAGTTCGAACCCACCAGCCATTTCTTCAAGCCCTACTCAGGGTCTCTGTGAGTCAGAAGAGACTTGACAGCATCTAACAAAAACAAATACAAGTTGGAATCAACTCAGCAACACACAACAGTATTAAGAGTTGGTGTGCAGGTTTAGAAAGGGGGACATTTTTAGATTAAAAACCATAGGAAATAAAAGCATTGGTTTCTACTTTGAAAGATTATATAACTGGCAAAAATAAATGAGTCAAAAAGCAAAGAGTCAGAAAAATAGCAAAAAACCCAAAACACAGTATGTTGTTGTTGTTAAGTGCCATTGAGTCGATTCTGACCCATAAGGCCCTATATAGGGTTTCCAAGGAGCAGCTGGTAAGTTTGAACCACTGACATTGCAGTTCAAATGACTCTTCAGTCTGACACATTAGCGCATAGTGCTACACAGGACTCCTAAAAAACAGTATATAGCTATGAAAATGAATATAGTAATCCAATCTATGTCAGTTAGTTTGTGAAATTTGTTTTTTAAATTTTTATTCTAAACTGGGTCAAGGTTTAAACAACAGATCAATCAGTTTTCCATTCAATAGTTCATACCCATTTTTTTTCTTGTCATTGATTGAAAAACTCACAACATAACATCACTGATTTCACCTATTTGTGTTGTCTGTTTCCATTTCTCCAATTTTCCTATCCCTTCTGAACTTCATCCTTGAGCAAATGCTGTCCTTTGGATCTCAAATGGTTGATTATTATTTAGTAACAATAACAAAATGCCTAGGTGTACAAGTAATGAAGTTCTATGATTATGGAACTGAAAACCTTAACTCCATGTGCACATGTGCAGTTATGTGAATAAGTACATGAGTGTGGAAAAAAGTATGAAAGCACACATGTGTTCACTTACATGGATTCACTAAGGGGCTACTACACTGGATAAGGAGCTGAATGAATAGAGGCAGTGTAACAACAACAGAAGAAGAAATAAAGCTGTTCAAGATAAGAAAGAATGTGTGATGCAATGCCATCTGTGAGAAGGTGTGTGTGTGTGTTGTGTGTGTGTGTGTGCACAGCACATATGCATAATGACTTGCAGGAACATGGTTTTTTCAAAGGCCCAATGGTGCTAATCTAAAATTGGTAAATACTCTAGGGATTTTTCTCTTTCTTAAACTGCTTCTGTGTGTGCTAATTAAGCATGTACTACTTTCTAAAAAAAAAAGTGATTTCACTGTGATAAAAATAATCCATGTGATAAATATTCTCTTCTAACAAAATTCTGTCAAGAGAACGTCTTTATGAATGAAATACATTATCAAATACATGAAAATCCAAATTCACTCTATGGCCAAAAATACCCACATTTTTAGTGCAAATATGCAGAAGTCATCAAAGTTTGATTTTAGCACAGGGAGTTTCTGAAGAAAAGTACCTAAAGGTCCACTTGCTGTCTGATCTTTTATTCATTAAGAGGTCAAACAGTCATTTACAGCAAAAAGAAAGTGTGGAAGATGAAAGCATTGTTGGTTGTTGTTGTTGTTGTTAGGTGTCCTTAAGTCAGTTCTGACTCAAAGTGATCCTATGCACAACAGAATGAAACACTGCATAAATCTCACAATTGTACACTTGACCTCATGCTGTTGACACTGTGCAAAGCCATCTCATTGCGGTTCTTCTTTTTCATCGACCCTCCACTATTTCAAGAATGATGTCCTTCTCCAGGGACTGGCCCCTCCTGGTAACATGTCCAATGTAGGAGGGATTAAGTCTCACCATCCTGGCTTCTAAGGCGTATTCTGCCTCTACTTCCTCCAACACAGATTTCTTTGTTCTCTGGCAATCTATAATACTTTCAATAGTCTTCTACAACACTATAACTCAAATGCACTAATTCTACAGTCTTCCTTATTCATTGTCCAACTTTCACATGCATGAGGCTACTGAAAGTACCATGGCTTCAGTCAGATGTACCTTAGTCCTCAAACTGAACATTTTGCTCTTCAACATTTTAAGAGGGCTTGCATAGCAGATTTGCCTAATGCAATACATTTTTTTGGTTATTTGGATGCTGCTTGGATGAATGTTGACTTTAGAGCCAAGCAAAATGAAGTCTTTGAAAACTTCAATATTTTCTCCGATTATCCTGATGTTATTTACTTGTCCATAGGATTATATATACATATAATTACAATCCGTTCTTTATACTGTGGTCTCTGAGCTTCATCAGTAAGTATTGTAAGTCCTCTTTGCTTTCAACATGAAAGGTTGCATCATATCTATATCACAGGTTGTTAAGGAGCCTTCCTCCAAACCCGATGTCACATTATTCTTCATATAAACAGCTTCTCAGATTATTTGTTCAGTATACAAATGGGGTATGGTGAAATAATACCACCCTGTTGAACACTTTTTCTTGATTTTAAACCATTCAGTGTCCAATATTCTGTTCAAATGTGTGCCTCTTGATCTACATACAAGTTCTTCATGAGCATAATGAAGTAGTCTGTAATACCTATTCTTCTCAGTGTTATCCATAGCTTGTCATGATAGACACAGTTGAAAGCTTTTGCAAAATCAATGCAACACAAGTACACAACTTTCTGGTACTCTCTGCTTTAAGATCCTTCTGACTTCAGCAATAATATCCCTTGTTGCATGAACTCTTCTAAATCTAGTTTGAATGTCTTTCAGTTCCTTGTCAATGTACTGTTACAGCCTTTTAAAAATATCTTCAGCAAAATTTTACTTGCATGTGCTATCAATGATATTGTTCTATGATTTCTGCATTACCTTGGGTCACCTCTCTGTGGAATGGACACAAGTATGGATCTCTTCCAAGCTTTTGGCCAAACTTCTTGGCATCAGTGAGTGACAGCATGTGGTGCTGCATCAGTTTGTTGAAAAATATTTAATTTGTATTCTGTCAATTCCTGGAGCTTTGTTTTTCACCAATGCCTTCATTGCAACTTGGACTTCTTCCTTCTATACCATCTGTACTTCATCATACGCTGACTCTTGAAATGGTTGAACATAAAACATACCTTTCTGGTAGAGTAACTCTAGTTCTTTCATCTTATTTTGGTGTTTTCTGCACCTTTCAAGACCTTGCCAAAAAAATACTTCAATACTGTAAGTCGAGGCTTGAAGTTTTTTTCTTCAATTCTTTCAGCTTTAGAAATGCAGAGCATGTTCTTCTCTTTTGGGTTTCTAACTCTAGGTCTTTGAACATTTCATTAAAATACTGGTATTTGTATTCTTAAGTTATCCTTTGAAATTTTCTGTTTTGCTCCTTTATTTATTCATTTTGTCCATTGATTTTAGTATTTATACACTGGACAACTGGTTTAAGAGTCTCTTCTGAGATCCATTTAGGTATTTCTTTCTTTTCTGTCTTT
Organism: Chrysochloris asiatica; assembly: GCF_000296735.1. Taxonomy (NCBI): domain Eukaryota; kingdom Metazoa; phylum Chordata; class Mammalia; order Afrosoricida; family Chrysochloridae; genus Chrysochloris; species Chrysochloris asiatica. The sequence goes on along the minus strand of NW_006413226.1, from coordinate 2,434 downwards.
TTAATGACCTTTGGTTTCTTCCTATATGATGTTCTTGCTGCTATCCCACAATTCTTCTGGTCTTTGATCATTTGTATCTAATATATCAAATCTGTTCTTGAGATGGTCTCCAAATTCAGGTGGGACATGATGAAGGTAATATTTTGGTGCTCATGGGCATGATTTAATTTTCCTTACCTTCAGCCTCAACGTGCATATAAGCAATTGGTGGTCTGTTCCACAGCACCAGCTTTGTTTTGATAGATGGTATTGAACTTTTTCACCATTTCTTTCTACAGATGTAATAAATTTGACTCCTGTATATTCTATAAGGTGAGATCCCTTTATGTTGTTGAAAACAGTAATTGCAATGAAGAAGTGATTGTTCTTGCAAAATGCTGTTATGTGATTTCCAGCATCATTTCTATTACCAAAGCCATGTTTTCCAGCTATTGAGTGTCTTCTTTGTTTTCAACCTTTGCATCCCAGTCACGAACAATTATCAATACATCTTGATTGCAAGTTTGATCAATTTCAGACTGAAGAAGTTGGTAGAATTCTTCAATTTCACCATTACTGACTTTAGTGGTTGTTACAAAAATTTTAATAGTAGTCTATAGGTGTATAGATAATTTCCTATCACAGAAAGCATTCAAGATTGGTCTTGAAATGTTCTTTTTGATGATTAATTCTACATCAGTCCTTTTGGATTTTAGAGGTTAAACATTCAGCAGTAGTCTGCCTCTCCTACTTCCAAGTTTGTCTAGTCTAGAAGCTACTTTGTAACCTGTCCACCATATGTGAGCCTGCTGGTATTTAAAATACCAGCGATGTAGCTTCTAGCATCACAGACAAAGGGAAGTCACTGCCATATGACAAGCTAACAGATGAGATGAGGTATTAGAAAATTTACAAGCTATTTATTAAAAGAAACAGTAAAATAAGTGAATCCTAAATACATAGAAAATTCATGTACACATGGATGAAAGGCACAGGCTCAGATTTAAAAAGCTGCTGGAAATCTATCATTAACATTTTAAAAAATGTTTTATTGTGAATTATGTGATAGTTTACATGGGAGAACATTAGTTTTACATTCGTCCTATTGTACGTCATTTCATTGCCATGGTTACAGTCCACTCCAAGCATCATCTACAAACCAAAGGGTATACCTGAAAGTCTGATCCCGATCCTCAGAACACAGCCCCTTTTCCCTCTCTGGTTCTAGAATTCCCAGCCGCTCCATCTCTCCACATCATCGTCTCTGCCTCCATGTCTGATGTCACTGTTTCTCTGGGTAGGTTCCCGCACTCCACTCTTCTCTCTTGATGGTCCCAGCAACCTCTGCTCCTGGACTGCAAAGTCAATCACTCCCCTCCTTTTGCTACAAAATGTCTACCTTTACATTTCCAACCCTCACAAGCAGTCCTGATAACAGTTATTCACTATGGTATCACAAGAGACCTATCCACATTTCCTTTCATCAGCCCTACCTAGACAGATTGGATACCACTCACTGGAAATTTTACCTTGCTCCACGCCCTCTGGATCTAGGCTCCCTCTTGAAAGCTTGTAAGCCAATCCCTTCTTGCCTTTGTAGCCCCTCCCCCCACCCCCATCTTGGGTAGCCAATGTCCAAGTTGCCCATCTCTGTCTACTCTGTGTATGGAAAGGGTGGGAATGATCCTTGCTGTAAAGATTTGTTCCCTCTTTTGAGCTTCTGCATCCATAGGTATAGGTCAAATTCATCAAATTGCATCAGATTACTTTTTTTTTTCCTCTTCTTTCTTCTAGTTGAGCTCTGATCATCCAGTCATTGAAGCCAAGTCAAGTGGGTATTATCTGCACGTGTGGGTGAACTTATGCATATCCCCTCCCTTCTTTATCAACTGGATGCTTCACTCTTCACTCTAGTCCTCTGTGGCTATGTCACTGACCCTGGGCCCAAGAGTCTTGTCACACTGCAGGCCAACCAGGTCTCCACCCAGGTTCACAGGAGTCTATTGAACGTAGTAGGGCTTAGCTCGCAGCTTCATTTCCTTCACTTCCCCTTGTCAGTGACGAACGTGGTCACAAATCAGAGCGCATGTCTGCTCATGTACTCCCATTGAATCTTAGCCTTGGAAGGAGGTTTGCCCTGAAGGGACCCGACCACTTGCCTTGATGTCTCCTGGGCAAGCAACTTGCTTGTTCTTGTAGTAATCAGTCAGACTGCCATTATTGTTTTGTATTTTTCAGGTCCGTCTTTCTTTCAAGAAGTATCTTCTGTTCTTCTAGCCACTCCAGGCTGGTCTGCTTGCCATTTCAAGTGGAAATTCCCTCCTCAGAAGATACTTGGATGGGGTTCAGGATTCCACCTATGGTCTTACGTAATGCAGAAGCTCCACAGGAAGCCTCCTTCACTGGGTACGTTGTAGCCCCCTTTTATGTATACCAATCAGTTATAGGCTGAAGA
>NW_006413225.1:2007-7208 GCF_000296735.1 Chrysochloris asiatica | reverse complement strand
TGAGTTGGTACTGACTCGATGGCACCTATCATCAACAACAAAAGAAATGTTGGCATCTAACCCTTGATAAAGTAGAGCATCATCGAAAAAGGGGAAGACTCTAAATGAGATGGGTTGACACAGTGGTATCAAACAATGGGCTCAAATGTAGCCATTGTGAAGATGGCGCAGGACAGGATTGTGTTGGCTCCACCGCACCTAACAACAACACCAACAACCATCAATACCTGTGAATGTGACCTTGTCTGGAAATAGGGTCTTCCATGATGCTAACAGAGTCCTGATGTGGCACTTTGGGTTAACCCGCCAGATAGCAAACCATTTGAACTGCAAGGTCAGTAGTTCAAGCTCACCAGCTGCTCCTCAGAAACCCTGTATAGGGTCGCTATGAGTCGGAACCAACTCCACAGCACTCAACAACAACAAACAACAATGATGCTAACACAAGGCCCGTGCAGAGTAAGGCAGGTCCTATTCTGCATGATTGCTGTCTGTACAAAGACACACAGAGACCAATAGAGGAAGGGTGTCATGTGACACTGCAGCTGCAAGCCACAAAACAGCTGTGGTGAGGTACCAGAGTCTGGGAGCATCTGGGACATGTTCTCTGTCACAGCCTCAGGAGGAACTGACAGTGACCAACACCCTCATCTCAGCCATTCAGCCTCCCCTCCAGAACTGACATGACCCACTTCTTAGACGCCCACTGCTTGTGGTATTTTGTGATGGGAACCATAGGAAATGAATCCCCCACTCATCTTTTGGCTTGTTCTACCGTGGGTGCCTGCATGTTGCTGTGATGCTGAAAGCTACACCATGGGTTTTATAAATACCAGTAGGGTCACCCATGGGGAACAGGTTTCAGCTGAGCTTCCAGACTAAGATGGATGAGGAGGAAGAACCTGGAAATCTGCTTGTCAACTTGAGTCAGTGAAAACCCTGTGGATGACATCATTATCCTGTGTAGTGCTGGAAGATGAGCCCCCATGTTGGAAGACACACAGGAGCAGCGACAATGGAGTTGAGCATCTCCAAGCCCAGAAAAATGATGCGGGGCCAGGAACGTTTACTTCTGTGGTATGTGGGGTCACCATAAATTGGAGCTGATATCACAGCAGCTGAAAACAACAGGACACTAAGACACAGTCAAGAGGGCAGAGCTCTGGGGTGAGGGTTTCCTGGGTATTGAGTGCCTATAGGAACCTACTGAACCACTCTATTCCACTGTCCCATCCACACACGGCGAACTGAGAGGTCCCGGGAGACTGTGAACCCTGTTGAGGTCACCTTGAGAGCTTTCTGCAGAGTGGGATATACCATTCAGGCTCCCAGATCCCCAGTCTAGGGATTTTTTTGAAAAACAGACAAGACTCATCAAGCTACCAGGGCATTTTGATGTTTGTCTGTAAATAATTTAGGACAAGGGGAATACAACAAATCAGAATTTCTTTCTAAATAGTGATGCTGTAGGGGCTGCCTCTTAGTGAAGATTGCTTGTGATGTTTTCAATTAGATTCTCTTTATCTGCCTTTACAAGTCAGTCTTCTTAAAGGACAGGTTGTCGTGTGTTATTAACACTGGCGTCGACAATTTGTAATGTGCTGCCACCTACAGCATCAGGGGGAGTCACTGATCTATCAGTTATGTTCCTTACAACGATCCTTTCCAGGATCCAGCAAGCCCAGTGATTCTGACTCATAAACACCCCATAGGACAGCGTGGAACTGCTCCATAGGATCACTGAGACTGTAAATCTTTACAGAAGCAGACAGCCTCATCTTTCTCCTGTGGGGCTTCTAGTGGGTTTGAACCGCCAACCTTTGGTTTAGCAGTGCCACATTTAACCCAACATGCTACCAGGAGTCATTCCTTTGTCCATGTTGTTGTTGTTAAGTGTGGTAGAGTCAGTTCTGACTCATAGTGACCCTGTATAGGGTTTCTGAGGAGCAGTTGGTAGTTTTGAACCCCCGAAGTTGTGGTTCGTAGTTCAGTGCTTGTCCTACAGTACCACACCAGAGTCCTCCTTTGTCCATTGTTGTTGTTAAGTACCATCAAATTGGTTCCAACTCACAGTGACCTTGCATAGGGTTTCCGAGGAGCAGCTGGTGGATTTGAACCACCAACCTTGCAGTCCAGTGCATTATTCTGCAGCACCACACCAGGACTCCTCCCTTATCCATAGTGAGAACAAAATAAATGTTTATTTGAATGAACGAATGATGTTAAGACTTGTATAGCCAAACCTAGAGCTGAGTGCTAAAATTTATGTGAGATTTATGGTGAAAGTATTATTGTTGCTATAGCTAGTTGCCATTGAGTTGATTTTGAATCATGTCTACTCTGTGCATGCAGAGTAGAATGATTCCACAGGGCTTCCAAAGCTTTAGTCTTCTGTAGGCAGATTGCTGGAGTCCTGGTGTGGCCCTGTGGGTTAATGCGTCAGACTTCAAAGCCGTTTGAACTGCAAGGTCGGCAGTTCAAGCTCACCAGCTGCTTCCCGGAAACCCTATACAGGGTCGCTATGGGTCGGAACCGACTCGACAGCACTTCACAACAACAACAAGGCAGATTGCTAGGCTTGTTTTCTGAGGTGCCTCCTGGTGGGTTCGAACCATCAACCATTGGTTAATAGTTGACCACTTAATTGTCTGTGCCAATGAAGGCCCCCTGAAATGGTAAAGAGGGGAGAATGACGAAGGCTGCCTCTGAGAAGGAATCCCAGAGGTTGGGACATCCCAGATTCACAAGGATGCCAAGAAACGTGCCATCTAATGTACCGGGTGCTTGTTATGTGGTTGGTGCTGATGTTGTTGTTAGGTGCCATTAAGTCAGTTCAGACTCACAGCGACCCATGCACAGCAGAACGGAGCTCTGCCTCATCCTGCACCACTAGCCTCACAGTTGCTGTTACGCTTGAGCCCATTACTGCTGCCACTGTGCCAATCCATCTCGTTGGGGGTCTTCCTCTATTTTACTGACCCTCCTCTTGACAAAGCATGATGTTCTCCAGGGACTGGTCTCGCCTGAGGACATGCCAAAATATGAGAGACAAGGTCTCGCTGTTCTGACTTCTAAGGAGCATTTTGGGTAAAAGGCTCAACATGCATGATTTCATTTCTCAAAGCAGTCCTATCAGCTAAATGCTGTTATTCCCTGAAGTGGGAATCTAAGGTGTCCCCAAGCCCCGACTCCCTCATGTAAACACCCTGCACTATCCTTGACCAGTGACAGATTGTAGTCCCTTGATTCATATGTTATGGGGGCAAAGTAGAGTTTAAGAAAGGGAGGCTACTGAGATGTTGGATCTGCCCTAAGCAGATGAATCCTCTAAATCTAGTCTAGTGGTCAGCCGGAGAGGACTGCCTGCTGACTTTGAAGATGGCAGGGGCCACCTAGATGGAATCTGAGAGTGACCTCTAAGAGTGAGAACCAGGTGGATGATGAGAACTTCAGTCCTAGGGTGGCAAGCAACTAACTGAATGCTGGCAACAAACTGAATGAACTTGGGTGAGAACACTGGGCTCCAGATGAGATGAGAACTCAGCCTGCAAATGCCTTGACTTCCGTCCTGAGAAGACCCGAGCAGAGGACTCAGCATGCCAACCAGCAGAACTGTGAGCCCCAAAGTGTACATCCCACCCTCGTGGGTCACTGTGTCATACCGTGGTGGCTTGCATGCTGCTGTGAAGTTGGAAGCTATGCCACCGGTATTTTAAGTTATCAGCAGAGTCACCCACAGTGGACAGGTTTCAGTAGAGCTCCCAGACCAAGAAAGATTAGGAAGAAAGGCCTGGTGAGCTGCTTCTGAAAATTAGTTGATGAAAACCATATGGCTCACAATAGACCATTGTCCATCTTGTTTGCTTTGGATATATCATCAAACAGGACCCAGCTCCAGAGGAGGACATCATGATTGGTGAGGTAGAGGGCCAGTGAGAGCGAGGGAGATCCTTGGTGAGACGGATTGACACAGAGCTGTGACAATGAACTTGAACATACCGAACATCGCGAGACTAATTCGGCCTTGGGTTCCTGTTGTATGAGGGAGCTTCAAAAAGTACGTGTACAAATTCCATTGTCTTTTAATTACATGTTTCCATGAACTTTTTGAAGCTCCCTCATGTATCGTCTTGCCATGGGCCAGAATGAACACTGTGGTGGTCCACAGTAAGCAATGGATGTTGCCTTCAGTTTTTAAATGTGTGGTAATTTGTTACACAGCAACAGAAACCATCATATAGAAGAAATTAGGTTGTCCGGGATTGCAAAGCTAAGAGCTGAAAGACCTGGAATTTGAAGCCGGGGCAGCTGAATCCACAGTGAATACTCATAAACACTATTAGGGTTTCTCAACCCAGGGTGCCAGGAGCTTGTTCAGATGCCTTTTGGACAGGTCTTGTGGGGGCCGTGGCAGCCTTCCTTCTCTGGGTGAGGAAACACGGTCTTTGATGTGATGTCCCCTCCTCATGCAGTCCCATGTTGCCCGGCAAAGATCGAGCTGGGTGATGCTACCTAATTCTTTGTGTACAATAAAGCTTCAATTAACCAGTTGCTCAGGGGAATGAGGGTGGTGGTGGTTAATTGAATTATCTGATTAACTGAGAGTTAATTAACCAGAAACTCCTTGCAATTTCAAGCCATGCTGTGAATATGCCAACATATCTCAGTTCCTTTCCTTACCAGAGTTAGGAAGGAGGAGTCCAGTGAGAAATGGAATCAGCTTTTATGGAGAATCTAGCATGAGTACTGTACTGGTAGCAGCGAGGTCGGTGGTTCAAACCCACCAGCCACTCTGAGAAACCCTACACAGGGTTGCTATGAGTCTGAACTGACTTGACGTACACAACAATGTGTGCACCTTCCACACATTTGCCAGTGTGTTGTACGGTGGTAACATACATGTTTTTCTGATATTGGAAGTCAGTCTACTGGTATTTCAAATAACAACAAATTTCGAAGGGGACAGGCTTCAGAGGAGCTTGCAGACTAAGACAAATTAGGATGAATGAAGACTGTTTGAATCGCAACAAAACAGTACCCAATGCAGTGTTGGAAGAGGAGGTTCCTAGGTTGGAAGGGACTCCGTAGTCACATCAATGGGCTTAAACATGCCGGTGATTGTGAAGCTGGTACAGACTGGGCAATGCTCCATTCGGTGGTGCATGGGGTTTCCATGAAGTCCTGTGGTGGTTGTATGCCAC
>NW_006413225.1:0-557 GCF_000296735.1 Chrysochloris asiatica | reverse complement strand
CCTCAGGGTCCCTGGCTAGCAATCCTGAGTGGGGCCTTCGTGTTGGATTTTCTTCCATGACACAGGGCCTCAACATCTCAGTGCTTGCGGTCCCCAACACTTAACAACTGTGGCTGGAACGGTGGTTGCCTTGGCAGGGCCAGACCAAAAGATTTGAGGGCTAGATGTTCCCCACCCCTGCTGTATAGGATTTCCTGGGCTGTAAATCCTTATGACAGTAAAAAGCCTCATCTTTCTACCTTGGGGAGACTGGTAGGTTCGAACTGCTGACCTTGAAGTTAGAAGCCTAGCTTGTAATCCAGCGGGACTCCTTTCAGGAGTTGGAGACCACTCCATGGCAACTATGCTATTGTCTGGTGAAATAAGTACTGTTGTTTGGTTAAATCCTTGTACCTATTATGTGAGTCAACATTATTATCACATACTATGTTGTTGTTGTTGTCAGGTGCCATCGAGTCAGAACCGACTCATAGAAATCCCATGCACAGCACAATGAAACAATGTCCGATCCTGGGCCAACCCCACCACCGCTGCCACACTTGATGCCATCAATGATG
>NW_006413224.1:5729-7282 GCF_000296735.1 Chrysochloris asiatica | reverse complement strand
TAACTAGCTCTCAGTATTTGGATACGTTGGACTCATCTGCCATGAAGCTAGAAGTCCTTATATGGAAATGTTGCACTGCCCTGCTGTGTACCTTGTTGTTGTTGTTATGTGCCATGGAGTTGGTTCCAACTATAGCCACCCTGCAGAGGGTTTCCGAGGTTGTTCATCTTTATGAGAGCAGAACGCCTTGTCTTTCTCCTGCGGAGCAGCTGGTAGTTTCAAACTGCTGACCTTGTGGTTCACAGCCTGATTCATAACCACTACGCTACCAGAGTTCCTTATATGGACGTTTTAGATTTGTCTGCCTTGTAACTAGCTCTGAGTGCGTGGATATGTTGGAGTGATCAGCCATGTAGGTAGCTGTCTGTATGTCAATATATTGGACTTGTCTGCCATGTAGCTAGCTCTCAGTATATGGAAATGTTGGACTCATTTGCCACGTAGCTAGTACTCTGTATATGGACATGTTGGACTCATTTCCCATGTAACTAGCTCTCAGTATGTGGATAAGTTTGACTCATCTGCCATGAAGTTAGAAGTCCTTATATGGAAATGTTGCACTGCTCTGCCTTGTACCTAGCTCTCTGTATATGGACGTTTTAGACTTGTCTGCCATGTAACTAGCTATCTGTGCATGGATATGTTGGAATGATCTGACATATAGGTAGCTCTCTGTATATGAACATATTGGACTTGTCTGTCTTGTAGTTAACTCACTGTATATGGACATGTTGGACTCATCAGACATGTAGCCAGCTCTCTCTATATGAACATCTTGGACTCATCTGCCTTGTAGCTAGTCCTCTGTATATACACATGTTGGAGTCATCTGCCATGTAGATAACTCTCAGTATATGGACAGGTTGAACTCATCTGCCATGTAGTTAGAACTCTGTAAATGGAAATGTTGCACTACCCTGCAATGTAGCTAACTCTCTGCATATGGACATTTTGGACTCCTCTGCCAAATATCTAGTTATCTGTGCATGAATATGGTGGACTGATGTGCCATGTAGTCAGCTCTCTGTATATGGACATGTTGTACTCATCAAACATGTAGCCTGATCACTCTGTATGTAGATGTTGGACTCTTCTGCCTTGTAGCTAATCCTCTCTATATACACTTGTTGGACTCATCTGCCATGTAGCTAACTTTCAGTATATGGACATGTAGAACTCGTCTGCCATGTAGCTAGAACTCTATATATGGACATTTTGGAATACTCTGCCATGTAGTTAGTTCTCAGTATATGGACACGTTGGACTCATCTACCATGTAGCTAGAATTCTGCATATAGAAATGTTGCACTACTTTGCCATGTAGCTAGCTCTCTGTATATGGACACTTTGGACTCATCTGCCATGGAGGTGGAACTCTGTATATGGAAATGTTTCACTACTCTGCCATGTAGCTAGCTCTCTGTATATGGACATGTTGGACTCATACTGATATGTAGTTAGCTCTCTGTGCATGGATATGTTGGACAGATCTGCCATGTAGTTAGCTTTCTGTATGTGAGCATATTGGAATTGTCTGCCATGTAACTAGTTCT
>NW_006413224.1:4957-5479 GCF_000296735.1 Chrysochloris asiatica | reverse complement strand
GAAACGTTGCACTACCCTGCTGGGTAGTATATGGACATTATGGACACATTGGAATCATCTGCCATGTAACTAGAACTTTGTATATGGAAATGTTGCACTACTCTGCCATGTAGCTAGATCTCTGTATATGGACTCTTTGGTCTCATCTGCCATGCAGCTAGCTTTCTATGTATGGATATGTTGGACTGTTCTGCCATGTAGGTAGCTCTCCATTTATGAACATATTGGACTTCTCTGCCATGTAGGTAGTTTTCAGTATATCGACATGTTGGAATCATCAGCCATGTACCCAGCTCTCTATGTATGAACATGTTGGATTCATCTACCTTCTAGCTCACCCTCTGAAAATGCACATGTTGGACTTATGTGCCATGTACCTGTCAGTATATGGACATGTTGGACTCATCTGCCATGTAGCTAGGACTGTGTAGTTGGACATGTTGGACTACTCTGCTATGTAGCTAGTTCTCTGTATATGGACATGTTGGACTCATCAGCCATGTAGCCAGGTATCTCTGTATG
>NW_006413224.1:3587-4745 GCF_000296735.1 Chrysochloris asiatica | reverse complement strand
TGTTGTTGTTATGTGCTGTCAAGTCGGTTCCGACCCAAAGCGACCATGCACAGGGTTTCCGAGGGTGTAAATCTTAACGGGAGTAGAATGCCTCATCTTTCTCCCACGGAGCAGCTGGTAGTTTTGAACCACTGACCTTAAGGTTCGCAGCCCGATTCGTAACCACTACGCTACCAGAGCTCCTTTTCCATGTAGGTAACTCTCAGTATATGGACATGCTGGAATCATCTCCCATGTAGCTAGGACTCTGAAGTTGGACATTTGGAATACTCTGCCATGTAGCTAGCTCTCAGTATATGGACACTTTTGACTCAATTTCGTGTAGCTAGAGCTCTGTATATGGAAATGATGGACTACTCTGCCATGTAGCTAGCTCTCTCTATATGGACATTTTGGACTCGTCGGGCATGTATCTAGCTCTCTATGCATGGATATGTTGGACTGATCTGCCATGTAGGTAGCTCTCTGTATGTCAACATATTGGACTTGTCTGCCATGTAACTAGCTGTCAGTATATGGACATGTTGGACTCATCAGCCATATAGCACACTCTCTCTGTATGAATATGTTGGACTAATCTGCTGTGTAGCTAGTCCTCTCTATATACACATGTTGGACTCATCTGCCATGTAGGTAACAATCAGTATATGGACATGTTGGATTCATCTGCCATGTAGCTATTACTGTATATATACAAATGCTGGACTCATCTGCAATGTAGCTAGCAATCTGTATATGGACATGTTTGACTAGTCTGCCATTTAGTTAGCTGTCAGTATATGGACATGTTGGACTCATCTGCCATGTAGCTAGAATTCTATATATGGAAATTTTGTACTACACTGCCATGTAGTTAGCTCTCTGTGTATGGACATTTTGGATTCGTCAGTCATGTAGCCAGCAGTCTCTGTATGAACATGTTGGACTCATCTGCCTTGTAGCTAGTCCTCTATAAAATACACATGTTGGACTCATCTGCCATGTAGCTAACTCTCAGTATATGGACATGTTGGACTCATTTGCTATGTAGCTAGTACTGTGTATATGGACATGTTGGACAACTTTGCCATGTAGTTATCTCTCAGTATATGTACATGTTGGATTCATCTGCCATGTAGCTAGAGCTCTGTATATGGAATTGTACTACTCTGCTATGAA
>NW_006413224.1:1456-3412 GCF_000296735.1 Chrysochloris asiatica | reverse complement strand
TTTATATGGAAATGTTGCACTACTCTGTCATGTAGCAAGCTCTCTGAATATGGACACTTTGGACTAATCTGCCATGTAGCTAGCTATCTGTGCATAGATATGCTGGAATGATCTTCCATGTAGGTAGCTCTTTGTATACAAACATATTAGACTTGTCTGCCATATAGCTAGCGCTCTGTACATGGACATGTTGGACTCCTCAGCCATGTAGCCAGCTCTCTCTGTATGAATATGTTGGACTCATCTGCCTTGTAGATAGTCCTCTTATATACATGTTGGACTCATCTGCCATGTAGATCATTCACTGTATATGGACATGTTGGATTCATCTGTAATGTATCTAGTACTCTGTATATGGACTTGTTGGACTACTCTGCCATGTTGCCAGCTCTCTCTTTCTGAACATGTGGGACACATCTTCCTTTTAGCTAGTCCTCTATATATAAACATGTTGGACACATCTGCCATGTAGCTAACTCTCAGTACGTGGACATGTTGGATTCACTTTCCATGTAGGTAGGACTCTGTATATGGATATTTGGACTCATCTGCCTTGTAGCTAGCTCTCTGTGCAAGGATATGTTGGACTGATCTGCCATGTAGGTAACTTTTTGTATAAGAAGATATTGGATTTGTCTGCCATGTAGCTAGCTCACTGTATATGAACATGTTGGACACATCAGCCATGTAGACATTTCTCTCTTTATGAATATGATAGACTCACCTGCCTTGTAGCTAGCCCTCTAAATATACACATGTTGGACTCATCTCCCGTAAAGCTAACACTCAGTATATGGACATGTTGTACTCATCTGCCTATTAGCTAGTACTGTATATATAGACTTGTTGGACTACTCTGCCATGTAGCTAGCCTTTTGTAGTTGTCTGCCATGTAGCTAGCTCTGTCTACATGGATAGGTTGGACTGATCTGCCTTTTAGGTGGCTCTCTGTATATGAACATATTGGACTTGTCTGTCATGTAGCAAACTCTCTGCACATGAAAATGTTGGACTCATCAGCCTTGTAGCTAGTACACTGTATATGGACATGTTGGACTACTATGCCATATATCTAGCTCTTAGTACATGAACACGTTGTACTCATCTGCCTTGTAGCTAGTACTCTGTATATGGAAATATTTCTCTACTCTGACATGTAGCTAGCTGTCTGTATAAAAACATTTTGTACTTGTCTGTCATGTAGCTAGATCTCTGTGCATTTATACGATGGACTGAACTGCCATGTCGGTAGCTCTCTGTATATGAACATATTTTACTTGTCTGCAATTTAGCTAGGTCTCAGTGTATGGACATGTTGGACTCATCAGCCATGTAGCCAGCTCTCTGTATGAACCTTATTGACTCAACTGCCTTGTAGCCAGTCCTCTATATATACACATGTTGAACTCATCTGTCATGTGTCTAGTACTATGTATATGGACATATTGGACTACTCTGTCATGTAGCTAGCTCTCAGTATATAGACATGTTGTACTCATCTGCCATGTAGCTAGGACTCTGTATATCGAAATGTTGCTCTACTCTACCATGTAGCCAGCTCTCTGTACATGTACATTTTGTACTCTTCTGCCATGTAGCTAGCACTCTGTACTTGGATATGATGGAATGATCTGCTATGTAGTTAGCTCTCTGTATAAGAAGATGTTTGACTTGTTGCAAAGTGGCTAGACCTCTAAATATTCATATGTTGGACTCATCTGCCACGTAGCTAACTCCTAGTATATGGACATGTTGGACTCATCTGCCATGTAGCCAGCTCTCTGTGTATGAACCAGTTGGATTCATTTGCCTTATAGCTAGCCCTCAAAATATAAACATGTTGGACTCATCCCCCATGAAGCTAACTCTCAGTATATGGACATCTTGGACTTCTCTGCCATGTAGCTTGAACACCGTATATGGACATGTTTGACTACTCTGCCATGTAGCTAGCTC
>NW_006413224.1:0-966 GCF_000296735.1 Chrysochloris asiatica | reverse complement strand
TCTCTGTATATGAAAATATTGCAGTTTTCTGCCTTGTAGCTTGCCCTTTGTATATGGAAATTTTGGACTCATCTGCCATGTAGATAGCTTTCTTTGCATGGATATGTTGGACTAATCTGTCATGTCGGTAGCTCTCTGTATATGAACATATTGGACTTGTCTGACATGTAGCTAGCACACTGTATATGAACATATTGGAATTATCAACCATGTAGCCAGCTCTCTGTGTATGAATATATTGGACTCATCTGCCTCTTAGTTATTCAGCTATATATACAAAAGTTCGACTCATCTGCCATTTAGCTGTCTCTCAGTATATGAACACGTTGGACTTATCTGCCAGGTAGCTTGCTCTCTATATATGGAGATTTTGGACTCATCAGCCATGTAGGTAGCTCTCAGTGCATGGATATGTTGGGATGATTTGCCATGTAGATAGCTCCTTGTATATGAACATATTGGTCTTGTGTTCCATGTAGCTAACTCTCTGTACATGGACATGTTGGAATCATCAGCCATGTAGCCATCTCTCTTTGTCTGAATATGTTGGACTCATCTGCGGAGTAGCTAGTCCTCTATATATACACATGTTGGACTCATCTGCCATGTAGCTAAATCTCAGTATATGGACATGGTGGACTCATCTGCAATGTAGCTAACTCTCAGTATTTGGAAATTTTGGACTAATCTGTTATGTAGCTAACTCTCAATATCTGGACATGTTGGACTCATCTGCCATTTGCTAGTACTCTGTATATGCACATGTTGGACTAATCTGACATGTAACTAGCTCTAAGTATATGGACACGTTGAACTCATCTTCCATATAGCTAGATCTCTGTACATGGAAATGTTGCACTACTCTGGTGTTTAAATAGCTCTCTGTGCATGGAAATGTTGGACTGATCTACCATATAGGTAGTTCTCTGTATATGAACATATTGGACTTGTCTGCCATGTAGCTAG
>NW_006413223.1:6147-7106 GCF_000296735.1 Chrysochloris asiatica | reverse complement strand
TGGACATCTAAACAACTACATATATTCTGTATATGCACATAACATATACATAGAGGTATATATATGTTAAATAAAAAGGAATAGAGGTAAATACTGTTAACTGATAGCACATGGAGGGGTTGTAATCATCGCAGTGAAACAAAATATGATTTTTTAAATGTAAAATTGATTATCTGTCCTGTAAATTTTCACTCAATTTACAATAAAAGCTTTAAAAAAAATAAAAGAAAGAACATTTTAAGATCTATCTTGAAGAACAATGCTGTCTATGATAAGATAATATCCCTGTGCCTATAAGGAAGACCAGTTAATACCATTCTAATTCAAATTAAACACCAACCACTAAAGTCAGTGATAAAGAGCCTGAAGAATTCTATCAACTGCTTCAGTCTGAAATTGATCAAACATGTAATCAAGATGTATTGATAATTACTAGATTGCAATGAGAAGGTTGGAAACAAAGAAGGATAAGTGTTTGGAAAATATGGCCTTGATGACAGAAATTATGCTGGAGCTTGCATGATAGAATTTTGCAACACTAATGATTCATTCCTTGCAAATACCTTTTTTAATCTACATAAAAGATGATTATAGGTTGGCAGGGTTTGATGGTGGATAGAGTAGAGGTGCAGTGAAGCAAGCCTTTAGCAATACTACAGAATACCAGGTGAATCGGGTTCAGGGAAGGGCTCCAAAACTCTGAACCACATAGGTAGGAATATTTTTAAATTTTGAAGGTTTATAGCTAGTGGAACTTGTAGCAAAAGTAAAAAATCACATACTTTTGAATCTGCTCGGCTCAGCTGCCTGAAGCCAACAACTTGGGCAAGACCAAATGGTAAGATCAAGCAGGGGAAGAGACCCACCATGAAATAATGCCATGGGAACCTCAGAGCAAAGGTGGACTGTACACTTTATTGGTTTTCCTTTGTTCTGATTTTCTTTCTTTTTTTTTTTTT
>NW_006413223.1:2720-3907 GCF_000296735.1 Chrysochloris asiatica | reverse complement strand
GAATGTAAATGGATTAAATGCAATAGTTAAGAGCTGGAGGGTGGCAGAATGGATAAGAAAACAAGATCCTTCAATATGCTGCCTGCAAGAGACACATCTCACACACAGAGACAAAAACAGATTAAAAGTCAAAGGATGAAAAAAAAAAAAAAACATACAAAGCTAATTTCAATAAAAAACGTACAGGAGTGGAAGTACAAATCTCTGATAAAATAAACTTTAAGGAAAAAAACAGCATAATAGATTAAGATGGACATTATCTCATGATTAAAGGGACAATTGAACAAGATGACATAACCATACTAAACATCTATACTCCCAATGAAAGAGCTCCAAAATATATAAAGTAAACTCTAATAGATTTGAAGAAAGAAATAGATGAATCTACAATAATTGTAGGTGATTTTAGTACACTGTTTTCAAAAATGTATAGAACAACCAGAAAAACACTGGACAAAGACACAGAAGAACTAAACAACACAATCAGCAAACTGGGACTCATAGATGTCTAAGAGCATTCAACTCAACAACAGCGCAATACACATTACTTTCCAGTGCACATGGAACATTCTCCAGAATAGACCATGTGTTAGTTCATAAAACAAACCTCCATTAATTTACAAATATCAAAATACTACAAAGCATCTTCTCACACCATAATGCGATGAAATTAGAAATTAAGAATAGGAAGACCAAGGAAATAAAATCAAATACATGGAAACTGAATAACACCCTGCTGAAAAGCAACTGTGTGGTAGAAGAAATTAAATGGGAACTCGCAAAGTTCCTAGAAATAAATGAGAATTAAAACACAACATACCCAAAACCTTTGGACACTGCAAAAGCGGTGCTGAAGAGGACAATTTATTGCAATAAATGTACACATCTAAAAAGAAGAAAGAACCCAAATTAACATTTTAACATAGCATCTACAAAAATTAGAAAAAGACCAGCAGAGGGAACGTACAGCCACTAAAAGAAAAGAAATATTAGAGATTAGAACAGAAATAAATGAGATAGAAAACAGAAAAACTATAGAAAGAATCAACAGGACAAGAAGCTGTTTCTTTGAGAGGATTAAAAAATTGGTAGACCATTGGCAAACATAACAAAAGAAAAGAAGAAGACACAAATAACACGCATTAGAAACCACATGGGCGATGTCACAATGGAACCAAAGGAAATCA
>NW_006413223.1:0-1165 GCF_000296735.1 Chrysochloris asiatica | reverse complement strand
CAAAACAGCTTGGTACTGGTACAATGAAAGATACATTGATCAATGAAACAGAATCAAGAATCCAGAAATTAACCCACCCACATATAGTCAACAGATTTTGACAAAATACCTCAATATATCACATGATAGGGAATAGTCTCTTCAACAGATGGTGCTGGCAGAACAGAAAAGTGATATGCAAAAGATTGAAACAAGACCTTCACCTCACGCCTTATGCAAAAACCAACTCAGCATGGATTAAAGACTTAAATGTGAATCCAGAATTACGAAGGCCATCAAAGAAAAAATTGCGACAAATGTGAGGGCCCTAATTCAGGGAATACACAGACTACCAAAAATTTTGAAAACTACACAAACAAAAGTAGACAAAATAAATGATTGGGACATACTAAAAATTAAAAACTTATGTGCATCAAAGGATGTCACAAGAAGAATAAAAAGGGAACCCACAGAATGGGAAAAAATCTTTTGCAATGACACATCAGACAAGGGTCTCATTTCTAAAATACACAGGAAACTGTAACACCTCTCTGCTATTCATAAGGTTTTCAGTGATGAAATATTCAGAAGTAGTTTGTCACTTTTTCTTCCTAGTCTGTTTTGTCTGGAAGCTCATCTGAAACCTGTCCACCGTGGGTGACCCTGCTGGCATTTAAAATACAGGTGGTATCTCTTTCAGAATCACAGCAACTCACACGCAACCACAGTACAACAAACTGACAGACGAGTGGTTTGCTTGCTGAATGTGAAGAAGACTTAAAACGTTTACTGATGAAGATCAAAGAGCACAGCCTTTGGTATGGATTGCAACTTAATGTAAAGAAAACAAAAATCCTCACCACTGGACAAATAAACAACATTCTTATCAATGGAGAAAAGATTGAAGCTGTCAAGGACTTCATTCTTCTTGGATAAACTATCAACATTCACGGAAGCATCAGTCAAGAAAATCAAATGATGTGTTGCATTGGGCAAATCTGCTGCACAAGACCTTTGCAAGTGTTGAAGAGCAAAGATGTCAGCTTGAAGACTAAGGTGTGCCTGACCTAAGCCATAGTATTTTCAATAACCTCATATGCATGTGAAAGCTGTACAGTGAATAAAGAAAACTGCAGAAGAATTGATGCTTTTGAGTCATGGTGTTGGAGGAGAATATTGAAAGTGC
>NW_006413222.1:6503-6984 GCF_000296735.1 Chrysochloris asiatica | reverse complement strand
TCATTGCCATGGTTACAATCCCCTCCAGGCATCATCAGCCAACCAAAGGGTATACCCTACAAGCCTGCACCCTGGTGGGTCATCAGCACACAGGCCCTGTCCCTCTCTGTATCTAAAGCCCCCAGCCACTCCATCACTCCACATCATCATCTCTGCCTCCATCTCTGGTGTCACTACTTTTCTGGGTAGGGTCCCGCTCTCTGCTCTTCTCTCTTGATGGTCCCAGGGACCTCTGCTCCTAGACTGAAAAGTTAATCACTCCCCTCCTTGCTATAAAACATCTGACTTTACATTTCCAACCCTCACAAGCAGTCCTGATAACAATTATTCACTATTGTATCACAAGGGACCTATCCGCATCTCCTTTCATCAGGCCCGCCTAAACAGATTGAACACTACTCAGTGGAGATTCTACCTTCCTCCATGCCCTCTGGATCTAGGTTCCCTCTTGAAAGCTTGTAAGCCAGTCACTTCTTGCCTT
>NW_006413222.1:0-3337 GCF_000296735.1 Chrysochloris asiatica | reverse complement strand
ACCAGCATCATCACCAGCAAGCTTACATGCCTGTTAATGTATTCCCTTTGAGTTTCAGTCTTGGAGGGGGGTGGTCCTGAAGGGACTTGATTACTTGCCTTCATGGCTCCCCAGCAAACAACTTGCTTGTTCTTGCAGTAGCCAATCATGCTGCCATTTTTGTTTTGGATTTGTCCGGCTGATCTTTCTTTGAAGATGTGTCTTCTGTTGCTCTAGCTGTTCCAGGCTGGTCTGCTTGTCCTTTCTAGTGGGAATGTCTCACCTCATAACGTTCTGGATGGGGCTCAGGATTCCACCTATGGTCCTATTCACGGCAAAGGCTCTGCAAGAAGCCTATTTCACTGGGCAAGTTTAGGTATTCCAATCAGTTATAGTTTGAAGACAGGCTTACAAGTTTTCTGTAATCGTGTTTCCTGACATTCCTTTCTATGCCACTCAAGTGTCTATTTTACAGTAGTAGTCAAGGGAAAACAATTTTCATAAGATAGTCAAGCATTTTAGTATTATTTTCCCTCTTTAGACTATATCTTGATCCCTTTATCACAGAGCACTTTTGTTCCAAGGTTGAGCTATTTATCTCTGTCCCATTTAGCCCACTCAAACTTGTCTCAGTGTTCCCCTATCTACCTTGTTCTTTCACTCCTTTCCCCCTCGTTGCTATGTTTGAGACTATTGCTGCTGCCACTGTACCAATACATCTAGTTGGGGTCTTTCTCTTTTTCTCCCACCCTCCACCTTGTTGTTGGTGTTGTTAGGTTCCATCAAGTCAGTACCAACTTATAACGACCTTATGCACAGCAGAATGAAACACTGCCCGATCCTGGGCCAACCTCACTACTGTTGCCACACTTGAGTCTATCGATGCTGCCACTTGGCAATCCATCTCGTTGGGGCTCTCCCTGTTTTTCTCTGACCCTCCACCTTACCAAACATGATATCATTCTCCAGCGACTGGTCCTCCTGACAATATGTCCAAAGTATGAGAGACGAAGTTTAGCCATCTTGGCCTCCAAGGAGTACTCTGGCTACACTTCTTCAAAAATGGATCTATTGGTTCTTTTGGAAGCCCATGGCACTTTCAATATTCTCCTCCAACACCATAACTTAAAAGCATCAATTTTTCTACAGTCTTCCTTATTCACTGTCCAGCTCTTGCATGTATATGACGTTATTGAAAATACCATGGCTTTGGTCAGGTGCACCTTAGTCCTCAAGCTGACATCTTTACTCTTCAACACTTTAATAATATCTTGTGCAGCAGATTTGCCTAATGCAATACGTTGTTTGATTTCTTGACTGCTGCTTCCGTGAGTGTTGATAGTTGATCTAGGAAAAAGGAGTGACTAACTACTTCCGAATATTTAGTCACTGAAAACCTTATGAATAGCAGAGAAACCCTCCACCTTACCAAATATAATATCCTTCTCCAGGGACTGGTCCCTCCTGACAATATGTCAAAGTATTCTGGCCATCCTGGCTTCCAAGGAGCATTCTGACTGTAGTTCTTCCAACACAGACTGGTTTGTTCTTTTGGCAGTCCATGATACTTGGGATATTCTCTTTGAATACCATAACCCAAATGCATCAATTCTTCTACAGTCTTCCTTCTTCACTGCCCAACTTTCATATACATATGAGGTTATTGAAAATACCATGGCTTGGATCAGGCGCATCTTAGTCCTCAAACTGATATTTGCTTTTTAACACTTTAAAGAGGTCTTGTTCAGTAGATATGCATAATGCAATACATCGTTTAATTTCTCAGTTGCTGCTTCCATGAGTGTTGATGGTTCATCTGAGCAAAATGAACAACTTCAATCTTTTCTTCATTTATATAGATGTTTTTTGTTGGTCCAGTGGTGAGGATTTTTGTTTTCTTTCCATTGAGATGCAATCCATACCGAAGGCTGTGCTCTTTGGTGTTCAGCAGTATTTTAAGTCCTCTTCACTTTCAGCAAGCAAGGTTGTATCATCTGCATATCACAGGTTGTTAATAAGTCTTCCTGCAATCCTGTTGCCATGTTTTTCTTCATATAATCCAGCTCCTTGGATTATTTGTTCAACATACAGATTTAAGAAATATGGTTAAAAAAAAAAAAAAATTAGAACCCTAATGCACACCTTTGCTAATTTTAAACCATTCAGTGTTCCCTTGTGCTGTTCAAACAATTGTCTTTTGGTCTGTGTACAGGTTTTTCATGAGCACAATTAAGTGTTCCAGAATACTTATTTTCCACAGTGTTGTCCATATCTTGTCATGATCCACATAATTGAAAGCCTTTGCATAGTCAATAAAGCACAGATATTCTCTGCTTTCAGTCAAGAGTGATCTGATATTCCTCATTCCACAGTCTTGTCTGAATCTGACTTGAACCTCTGGCAGTTCTTTTTCTATGTATGTTTGCACCCATTTTTGGATTATCTTTAGCAAAATTTTACTTGTATGAGATATTAATGATATTGTCTGATGACTTCCACATTCTATTAGGTCACCTCTTTGAAATGGACATGTATATGGATCTCTTCCAGTCAATTAGCTAGGCAGTTGTCTTCTAAAATGCTTGGCATAGAAGAATGAGTACCTCCAGAACTGCTTCAGTTTGTTGAAAAAGAGTTCAATTTTTATTCCATCAATTCCTTGAGCCTTGTTCTTTGCCAATGTCTTCAGTGCACCTTGGACTTCTTCCTTTAGGATTCTTGATTCTTGATCATATGCTACCTTTTGAAATGGTTGAACAGTGATCATTTGTTTTTGGTACAGTGACTTTGTGTATTCCTTCCATTTTCTTAGAGATCATCTGAAGAACAGATTTGATGCATTAGACGCTAAAGACCAGAGACCAGAAGAGTTGTGAGATGACATCAAGGTTATACAGTAAGAAAGCAAAAGGTCATTAAGAAGAGAAGAAAAAAGGAAAAGACCAAAACTGATGTCAGAAGAGACTCTGAAACTTGTTCTCCAGCATAGAGATGCTAAAGAAAATGGAAAAAATGAAAAGGTAAAAGACCTAAACAGAAAATTTCAAAGAGCAGTTCAAGAAGGCAAAGTCAAACATTATAACAAAATATGCAAAGACCTCAAATTAGAAAACCAAAAGGGAAGAACACACTCAGCATTTCTCAAGCTGAGGGGACTGAAGAAAAAATTCAAGACTTGACTTGAAATATTGAAGGACTCTCGATAAAATGAAGTCCTGGTGTCATACTGAGGAATAATACACTGTAACTCAAGGTCGGGTTCAGCCATAATGTCAGCGGTTCAAATTCACCAGCCACTCCTTGGAAAACCTATATAGGGTCACTATGAGTCAGAACTGACTTGAAGGCACTTAACAAT
>NW_006413221.1:6866-7458 GCF_000296735.1 Chrysochloris asiatica | reverse complement strand
TGTGCATGCCTTCCTTCTTCTTTTTTAAAGTTTTATTGTGAATATGTGCATTTACAGGGAGCACATCAGTTTTACATTCATCCTATCCTATTTTGTTTCATTGCAATGATTACAATGCCCTCCATGCAGTTTTTCTCCTTTTGTGACTAATTTCACTCAGCATAAGGTCCTCAAGGTTCATCCATGTTATGCGGTGGCTTGAAGCTTCCTTGTTGTTCTTCAAGGTAGCATAGTATTCCATTGTGTGTATGTACCACAATTTGTTTATCCATTCTTCAATTGATGGGCACTTAGGTTGTCTCCATCTTTTTGCTGTTGTAAATAGTGCTGCTATGAACATTGGTGTGCACATATCTACTTGTGTTATGGCTCATATTTCTTGTGGGTAAATACCTAGTAGAGAAATTGCTGGATCATAAGGTATTTCTATTTCCAACCTTCTGAGGAAGCACCATATTGTTTTCCTGGTTGGACCGTTTTGCAATACTACCAACAAAGTAGGAGGGTCCCAGTCTCTCTGCATCCTCACCAGCATTTATTGCCCTCTACTTTTTTGATCTTTGCTGTTATTGCTGGTGTGAGATGATATCTC
>NW_006413221.1:2105-4081 GCF_000296735.1 Chrysochloris asiatica | reverse complement strand
AACAATTGATGGTCTGTTCCACAATCTGCCCCTGGCCTTGTTTTGACTGATGATATAGAGCTTTTCCATCATCTCTTTCCACAGATGTAGTCAATTTGATTTCCATGTATTCGATCTGGTTAGGTCCATATGTATAATCATCTTATGCTGTCTAAAGAAGGTATTTGCAGTGAACAAATCATTGATTTTGCAGAATTCTATTGTGTGATCTCCAGCATCATTTCTATCACCAAGGTCATATTTTCCAACTACTGATCCTTCTTCTTTGTTCCCAACATTTGCATTCCAATCACCACTAATGATCAATACATCTTGATTGCATGTTTGATCAATTTTGGATTGAAGAAGTTGATAAAAATTTACCAACTTTCTTCCTATAGCTAGGCAATATTGTTTGACACAAATATAAATAGATGAACTAAGAAATAATGTAAAAGAGAGGTGTGTACAAGCTGTCATGCCAAAAAAAAACCAGTGTGGTCACATCAACTTTTACTTAAGGGGGTATCCCATATGTGTCAGAGAAAAACTATGCATCGTAGGGTTTTCAGCAACTGAGTTTTCAGAAGTATTGTCTGCAAAGTCTTCCAGTGCCTGAGTAGTCTTAAATTGCCAATCTTTCAGTTAGCAGCTTAGCACATTAGTTTTTGCACGAGCCAGGGACTCTATAAGATTTCTTTTTTTAAAACAAAATTTATTGTGAATTGAGTGAAGGTTTACAGAGCAGATCATCATTTTTACATTCAGAAAACTGTATATTTTGCTTCATTGCATATTTGAATTCCTCTCCGTCTACTAACAGTTAGCATTTACTTCTATTCACTTTAACTCTTGCATTCCTCCTTATGTCTCCCTCTACCTTCATCTTTCCTCTGCTAACCTCCCTCTTGTTGTCTCTTGTCTGCCTGTGATAACTTGTGTTAACATGTGTCTGTCCTCTAGCCCATGAATAATTTTCCTTCTGCCCCTCACCCTCCACAACCATTAAGGATTGTTTCTTTCATCAAGGAAACTTTTTTTTTTTTTTAAACTTTTTACAACATTGGTCTCATACAATATTTGTCCCGTTGTGATTGACTAGTTTCACTCAGCATAATGTTCTCCAGGTTCAATCATGTTCTGAAGTGTTTGACAGATTCATCCTTTTTCTTCAGTGTTTTATAATATTCCATTGTGTGTATGTACCAAAGTTTGTTTGACCGTATTTCTGTTGCTGGACATTTAGCCAATCTCCATCTTTTTGATCTGTCTCTTGTAGACAACATATTGAAGGAGCCTATTTTCTTATATAGTCTGCTCTTTATGTCCTTTGGCTGGTACATTTAATCCATTTATATCCAGTTATCAATTAGGGTGAATTGATTGATGTAATTTTTCTGTTTTTGTGGGGGGAGGTGCTACTGGATGCTTTGTTCCATAAATTTTTTTATGCTGGGTTTATTTTGTTCATGGGTTTCTTTTCATTCTCATTTCTGTAGATGTTTACTAAATCTTTCTGGTTTTCCTCTTTTTAAAATTTTGATATTTAGGTGTATTATTTTTTTTTGAAGCTTTCCCTGTAAGTTATTATTATTTTTTCCCTATTTAAAACAGGTTGCATTGTTTTGAATGTACCTGATTTCTTTCCCATTTGTAAATTATACTATTCCCTTTTTTTGCTTTTTAGTTAAATTTATTATACATTGATATCTCTGGTTCTGTATTTTCACTCTTGTAGGTTTGCTTTACTTTAAATACATCTATATCTGGATTAAGTTCTGGGTGATATTGTCAATATATGGTCATCTCAGGTTGTTGTCTGCTGTTGTTGGTTCTTAGTCCAAAGAACACCCTATAGCAGTTTTTGTAAAGTTCATCTTGTCATGAAAAATTTCTTGAGTTTCTGTTTATTAGGAAATGTTCTAATTTCACCAATTTATTTGAGAGACAGCTTTGCTGGTATATGATTCTTGGTTGGCAATTTTTTTTTTTTTTTT
>NW_006413221.1:0-867 GCF_000296735.1 Chrysochloris asiatica | reverse complement strand
TGGACTCACACATGTGTGGCTTCAAACCACGTGGCTCAGACTTCCCAGAGAACAGGGTCTGTGCTGGGTGTGGATGAGGGCTGGCTACACATGTGGTCACCAGGGGAGCATGGTAAAAAGAAATTGCACCTTTCCTGGCACCCACATGAATTTCCTCTACCAGTTCATTCCCCACCCCCATCCCCACAACTGCCAAAGTCTTAGACGATTGTGAAGTGACATCTGGCCAGCTGTTCAACACTCAGTGTCCCTCTCTCACCATCCTTGCTTGGTTTCTTCTCCAAGCAAACACTTCATCCACTTCTCTAACCTTTATTAGGAATTTCAGGGTGCTCGAATTTTCATCTGTCTCCTTTTTATTTGGTCTCGTATCTTTGTTGTAGAGGGTCCTTGTAGTGCATATGCCTAGTTTGCCATCTTGCCAGAAGTCCTTCTACAAGCTGTTTTAGTGGAGCTGAAACACAGGAGTCAATATGTCTAGCTTTTAGATCAGCCTTTGCTACTTGAAGCTGAAGTTATGTGATTGAGCAAGCCTCCTCATTACCTCAGTTTCCACATTTGTAAAATGGAAACTCTGGATCCTTAACTCTGCTTACTTCGTTGCACACTTTTCAAATCAAATGTGATCATCTATGTGAAGGCTTTTACTATTAACAAATATAAGTACCGGTGGTTGTTTTTTTTTTAAAGTGAAACATTTGGTGGACTTGAAATCAGAAACCTTGAGCCCAGATTTCCATCTTTCCGTCTTTCCACTTACCGACTAACAGTACTAGAATTTTTCAAACTTCATAAGCATGGGGGAAAATACATCTTTAGATATATGCTGTTGTTGTTGAGTGTCATTGAGGTGGTTCCGACCCATAG
>NW_006413220.1:6165-6872 GCF_000296735.1 Chrysochloris asiatica | reverse complement strand
TCTGCCATGTAGCTAGCTCTCAGTATATGGACACGTTGGACTCATTTGCCATGCAGCTAGAAATCGGTATATGGAAATGTTGCACTATTCTGCCATGTAGCTAGCTCTCTGTATATGGACATTTTTTTCTCGTCTTCCATGTAACTAACTCTCTGTGCATGGATACGTTTGACTGATCTGCTATGTACGTAACTTCTGTATATGAACATATTGGACTTGTCTGCCATGTAGCTAGCTCTCTGTATATGGACATATTGGACTCATTAGCCATGTAGAAAGCTCTCTCTGTATGAACATGTTGGGCTCATCTGCCTTGTAGCTAGCATTCTAAATATACACATGTTGGACTCATCTGACATTTTTCTAAATCTCAGTATATGGACATGTTGGACTCATCTGCCATGTAGCTAGTACTCTGTATATGGAAATGTTGCAAAACTCTGCCATGTAGCTATGTCTCTGTATATGGACATTTTAGACTTGTCTGTCATGTACCTAGCTCTCTGTGCATGGATATTTTGGACTGATCTGCCATGGAGTTAGCTCCCTGTATATGAACATATTGGACTTGACTGACATGTAGGTAGCTCTCTGTATATGGGCATGTTGGACTCACCAGTCATGTAGTCAGCTGTCTCTGTATGAACATCTTGGACTCATCTGCCTTGTAGCAAGTCCTCTATATATACACATGTTGGACTCATATG
>NW_006413220.1:3201-3920 GCF_000296735.1 Chrysochloris asiatica | reverse complement strand
CATGTGGGACTTATCTGCCTTGTAGCTAGCACTCTAAATATACACATGTTGAACTCATCTGCCATGTTGCTAACTCTCAGTATATGGACATTTAGGACTCATCTGCCATGTAGCTAGTACTCTGTATATGTACATGTTTGACTACTCTACCATGTTTTTAGCTCTCTGTGCATGCATACGTTGGACTGATCAGTCAAGTAGATAGCTTCCTGTATATGAACATATTGGACTTGTCTGCCATGTAGCTAGCTCTCAGTATATGGAAATGTTGGACTCATCAGCAATGTTGCCAGCTCTCTGTGAATGAACATGTTGGACTCATCTGCATTGTAGTTAGCCTGCTAAATACATACATGTTGGACTCATGTGCCATTTTGCTATCACTCAGTGTATGGACATGTTGGACTCATCTGCCATGAAGCCAGAACTCTGTATATGTAAATGTTGCACTACTCTACCATATAGCTAGCTCTCTATCTGGACATTTTATACTCATCTGCCTTGTAGTTATTTCTCTGTGCTGATAGCTGGCTAGATAGCTTCCTAGCACTTTAAATATACACATGATGGACTCATCTGCCATCTTGATAACTATCAGTATATGGACATGTTGGACTCATTTGCCATGTAGCTAGTACTCTGTATATGCACATGATGGACTACTCTGCCATGTATGTAGGTCTCTGTGCATGGATATGTTGGACAGATCAACCATGTAG
>NW_006413220.1:0-1311 GCF_000296735.1 Chrysochloris asiatica | reverse complement strand
TATATGGACATTGTGGACTCGTCTGCCATGTAGCTAGCTCTCTGTGCATGGATATGTTGGACTGATCTGCCATGTAGGTAGCTCTCTGAATATGAACATATTGGACTTGTCTGCCATGGAATTAGTTCTCTGTATATGTACATGATGCACTCATTAGCCATTTAGACAGCTCACTCTGTACGAACATGTTGAACTCATCTGCCTTGTTGCTAGAACTCTAAATATACACATGTTGGACTCATCTGCCATTTTGCTAAATTTCAGGATATCAACATGTTGGAATCATCTGCCATGTAGCTAACACTCTGTAGATGGAAATATTGCAGTACTCTGCATTTAGCTAGCTTACTGTTTATGGGCATTTTGGACTTATCTGCCTTGTAGCTAGCTCTCTATGCATGTATATGTTGGACTGATCTTCCATGTAGGTAGCTCTCTGTATATAAATATATTGGACTTTTCTGACATGTAGCTAGGTCTCTGTATGTAGACATGGTGGACACACCAGCCATGTAGCCAACTCTCTCGATATGAACATTTTTGTCTCTTCTGTCTTGTATCAAGTCTTCTATATATACACATGTTGGACTCATCTGCATTTTGTAGCTAACTCTCAGTATATGGACCTGTTGGAGTCATCTGCCATGTAGCTAGTACTCTGTATATGGACATGTTGGAATATTCTGACATGTATCTAACTTTCAGTACATGGACACGTTGGACTCATCTGCCATGTAGCTAGAATTCTGTATATGGAAATGTTGCAGTACTCTCCCATGTAGTTAGCTCTCTTTATATGCACATTTTGGACTCGTCTGCCATGTAGCTACCTCTCTGTGAATGGATATGTTGGAATGACCTGCCATGTAGGTAGTTCTCTGTAAATGAACATATTGGACTTGTCTGACGTGTAGCTAGCACTCTGTATACGGACATGTTGGACTCATCAGCCATGTAGCCAGCACTATCTGTATGAACATGCTGGAGTCATGTGCCTGCTAGCTAGCCCTCTAAATATTCACATGTTGGACTCATCTGAAAAGTAGATAACTCTCAGTATATGGACATATTGGGCTCATCTGCCATGTAGCTAGTACCCTGTATATGGACATGTTGGATTACTTTGCCATGTAGCTAGTTCTCTGTATATGAACATATTGGACTGGTCTGCCATGTAGCTAGCTCTCTGTGCATGGATATGTTGGACTGATTTGTTATGTAGGTAGCTCTCTGTATATGAACATATTGGACTGGTCTGACATTTGGCTAGCTCTCTGTATATGGACTTGATGGATTCATCAGCCATGTAGC
>NW_006413219.1:0-7136 GCF_000296735.1 Chrysochloris asiatica | reverse complement strand
GTAGTGCTTGTCACTGCACTTCCACCCGATCCACCATCTTTTTCCGGAAGTCAAGGTTTTTTCTTGAATCAAAGTAAAATAAAACAAAACAAGATAGAAAGTACTAATGGATGTATTTTACTAAGAAGGAAACTGAACCTAGAGGAAGGAGTATGATGCAAGAAGCAACGTTGAATAAGGTATTGGTAAGTATAGCATAAATAAAACTAACTATAAAAGTAAAATTGATTGCTATCAAGCCAATACAGACTTATGGTGACCTCATTTGTATAAGAGTAGAACTGTGTTCCATAGGTCGTCAATGGCCAAAGTTTCAGAATAGATTACCAGGCTTTTCTTTAAAGATGCCTTTGGGTGAGTCTGGTAGCATAGTGGTTATGAATCGGGCTGCTAACCTCAAGATAGGCAGTTTGAAACTACCAGTGGTTCCATGGGAGAAGGATGAGGCTTTCTGCTCCCATAAATATTATAGCCTTGGAAACCCTGTGCAGGGTCACTATGAGTCAGAACCGACTCCACGGTACTTAACAACAACATGGGTGGATTCAAACTACCAGTCTTTTGGTTAGTAGTCAAGCACGTTAATAGTTTATACCAATCTAAGACTACAACTATAAAAGTAATAAACATTAATAACTTTAGAAATGGAAAGGAGACATAACAACAGGTAGTTATATAAAAACTATGAAAAAATGAACCATTAGATGACCAAAGTTTTGATAACTTTGACATAATAGAAACATTTTCAAAGAATAGGTTGCCAAGATTGGTTGACAGGGAAATAGCCCTGATTAATCAAATAACTATTAAAGAGGCTGAATTGAGATCTAAAGCTCTTCCTTCTTTCATAGTTATCTAAAGTTCCTAAACACAGAGGGTTTTATTTGATATTTCTTCAAATCTTCAGGTTTCTAGAGGGACACCTTTCCAAGTAACTAAATTTATATAAACTTGTTACAAAAATTGGACTGATTGGGTATAAAAGAGAGACGTTGGTTTATAACAGAGGTGAAAACATACTAAATATAAACAAACCAAATCTAACAGTATATCTGACATATCCTGAATTAATACAGTTTGTCTCAAGAATAACACATTATCTTAACTGTTTTTGTTGTTAAGTGCTATCGAGTCAGTTCCGACTCTGTATAGGGTTTCTGAGGAGCAGCTGGTGGGTTTGAACTGCTACCCTTGTGGTTCAAACAACTTTTCAGTCCAGTGCTTATCCTACAGAATCCATTAATATAACATCTCCAATAACACAGTGAAAAAGAAATATATATAATCAACATAACTGATAATTTCAGAAAGCTTATGAAGTTCATGAACATGTATGATTGAGACTCTAAGCAAACAGAAGACAAATCCTTTTACTTGAACAAAGATTATCTGTTAAAAACTTCAGACATGGAAGCCTCAGTCACTGAGCCACCACCAAGGATTCAGCAGATCCTCCTAGAGCCCCCTCACTTCCCAACGTTCAGTCCCCCAAGCTCACCTTCTCCTGCTGCT
Source organism: Chrysochloris asiatica (assembly GCF_000296735.1). Taxonomy (NCBI): domain Eukaryota; kingdom Metazoa; phylum Chordata; class Mammalia; order Afrosoricida; family Chrysochloridae; genus Chrysochloris; species Chrysochloris asiatica. The sequence continues at coordinate 5,624 of NW_006413219.1, read as the reverse complement.
GACTTCTGTAGGCCGTTACTCTTTCCACCCCTTTGCTGATGCAAGTAAAGGTGATGACCTGCTTTCTGCTGGGAGTGAAGATTGTATCCAAATAAGAATTCAACAGAGAAACAGCAGGAAGACCCTTATTATTCTCCAAGGAACCACTGATGATTATGATAAAACAACACTAGTGAAGGCGATTAAGAAGAAATTTGCCTGCAATGGTACTGTAATTGAGCATCCAGAATATGGAGAATTCAGCTACTGGGTGACCAGTGCAAGAACATACGGCAGTTCCTTGTAGAGACTGGACTGGCTAAAGACAACCAAAATGAAGGTTCATAGGTATTAAGTGTTTGCGGCTCACAGAAGCTTAAGTGAGGATTTCCTTGCAATGAGTAGAAAATTTCCCTCTGTCCCTTGTCACAAATTTAAAACTTCATAGCTTGTATAATGTAACCATTTGGGGTCCACTTTTAACTTGGACTAGTGTAACTCCTTCATGCCATAAACTGAAAAGAGCCATGCTGTCTAATCTTGAAGTCCCTCATTTAAACAGAGATCAAGTAGTAGGCACCCAGCTTGAAACAAAGTAGTGATGTGATGTTTCAACCAAGCTCACAGATGACCGTGTGTGGTCAGAAGCTCCTTTGCCTTAAGAAAATGTTACCCACCACCTGAACAACCCTGAGTGGAATGGAGAGGATGGGAAATGGTGTCTGTAACACTGGAGGGAGACTTTGGTAGCAAAAAAACTCCTGGTGTCAAACCGGACAAGCGGGCAGAACTTAGGAGGTGAGGTGACAGAACATCTGGCTTGCCACCAAGGTCATTGTTCTTATTGACCAGACATATCCTAGCTAAGGGATGCCCAAAGAACCAGGATGTGGGGCTCACTTTTCAGAGTTAAATTTTTGACAAGGAAACAATTTCAAAATGATGTATCAGTCCTATAGCTAGCTGGAGATCTTGCAGTTTTTACCACCAACAGCTGCCCTCTATTCAGTTAGTAATGTATTTAAACTTTTATTTATATATGTATTTATATATATATATACACACACACACTGTTGTTAACTGCCATTGTCTTGACCCTTGGCTCAAGTGACCCCATGCACAATGGAACATAACTGTGTGAAGTCCTGTGTCATCAGACCATGGACATATGTACACATGTATATGGAGTATGATAAAGCACTGGACTGTAAGGTTAACTTGAACCCTATAAATCAGATCCAACTCGATGGCACTTAACAACATCAACCTACATAAATTTTTCTGGAAAAAAAAATTCTTGAATGTATAAAGCACTCTAATAAATCAATAAAAAACTCCAATAAAAATTGGTGAAAAATATGAATTTTACAGATACATTTCAAAAATTTAATTTTGAGTGAAAACTGCAAGGTACAGAATGATATCTCATAATACTAATTATATGCATTTCAAAGACCCCTCCCCCCCCAAACCTAAGTATTCTTTATATGATTCATATAGGAATTGAAAGCATAAATACATAGGCTGATAGAAGGCCTGTCTACTTCAGGAGGACAGGGGTGTTTTTAGGGAAGAGAGTGACAAAATCTATGTAGAGTTACAAGATGTCTTAGTTATCTAGAATTGTTATAATAGAAATACAACAAGTGGGTGGCTTTAACAAACAGAAATTTATTTTCTCATAGTTTAAGAGGCTTTCTCTCTCTGTTAGCTCTGGGGAAGTCTTGGTCTCTTCATCTTCTGATCCTTGGTGAAAATTGTTGTTGTTTTAAGCGCCATTGAGTGTGTTCCGACCCATAGCGACTGTCTATAGGGTTTCTGGTGAGAAGCTGGTGGGTTTGAACCCCTGACCTTGGAGTTCAAACTGACCTTACAGTCCAATGCATTATCCTGCAGCGTCCAACCAGGACTCATTGGTGAACATAGGTGAAGTTAAGTGGCACCTGTCTTCCCCATCTCTGTTTGCTTCTCTGTGTCTAATCTGCTCATGTTGCATCTAAAGGTGATTGATTTAAGACACAGCAGACACAGATATGACCTCATTAACATAACAAAGAAACCCTGATTCTCAAATGGCTTTACATCCAGCAATTTTGTCTGAATCTACTGCTAGCTAGGAGGGACATTAAGAACATTTCCCGATTTTTGTAATGATATACCATTTGTACTCATGCATTATGGTACACTGCTAGCCAGAGCTTAGTCACACTGCATAACTGAGAAAACTAGTAATTATGGATGCTTACTACCAGCCATTCTGTGGGAGAAAGATGAGGCTTTCTGCTTCTGTAAAGATTTACAGCCTCAGAAACCCTGTATAGGGTCGCTATGAGTCAGAACCGACTCCATGGCACATAACCACCACCACCACCACTGGAATTCTGGAGTCCTTGTGTGGCACTGCGGGCTGATGTGCTAGACTGCAAGGTCACTTTGAACCTCAAGGTTGGTGTTTCAAGCTCACCAGCCACTCCTCAGAAACCCTATATAGGGTCACTATGGGTTGGGAACTGACTAGATGGCACTGTAAAACAACAACAACAGCAGCAGCTGGAGTTCTGGTGTGGGGCTGTAGGAAAGCCACAAGGTTGGAGGTGCAAACACATCAGTCGCTTCTCAGATACCCTATACAGGGATGCTTTGAGTTAGAACTGACTGGCCAGCACTTAACAACAATGTAACAACAAAGAGTTGTAAAGGACTCAACAGCACTTAACAATAACTTTTTGACTGTTGGAATGTTAATCATATTTTGATTCCCTTCTTAGGGAGGACATAGTTGGAGAATAGAAAGAATGAATTCTTGGTATTCTTTGTGAGTCCCAGAAATTATTGACCATCTCTGATTGTATTTTGTGTTAAATCTCTTCTACTTGCCCTTCCAAATTCACGCCCCATCATTTTCCTCACTCCCTTATCATTACATGTGGACTTGCCTGTGTGGATTGTACCATGGATTCTTTTGCCTTCTGGTTTCTAGTAGAGATTTCCAAAAGGAAACCCTGACAGAGAATAAAAGGTGATACTGGGCCAAGGATCTCTGATTCTTAGATTCCTCTCTATGACATGTCCTCAGGATGGCTGTGTACCATGAACAAAGATCACAACATTTTTCAAAGTTCCCTTCTGCACATGGCTCCCTGCTCTTTTCCTTTTGCCCTTCGGGAAGGCCTACATGTGGTATAGACTCCTCTTGTTATTAACTCTGGGTAGCTTTGTTACTCTTTATGGTTTTCTTAACACTTCACCCATACATAGGTAAACAGATAGAAATCATACTAATTTAAATGAACCATTCATCACTTATCTGTGTGTTTGTTGTACTATGGTGGCTTGCATGTTGCTGTGATTTTGGAAGCTATGCTACAAGCATTTTAAATATCATTAGGATCATCCAAAGTGGATAGGTTTCAGCTGAGCTTCCAGATGAAGACGTACTAAGAAGGAAAGACAGACTAATTCCAATTATTTAGTCACTGACAGCCTTGTGAATAGCAATGGAACACTGTCAGTACCAGAATATTGTAACACAGTGAAGAGCACCAGAATATTGTCAGAGATAGTGCTGGAAGGTGAGACCCTCAGGTTGGAAGGCACTCAAAGTACAACTGGGCAAAGTAGTTGACTGTGAAGACATAAATAGAGTAAAGCCTTCAGGCCCTCATTTGAGTTGTGATGGGGCGCAACTCAAAATGAAGAGAAACAGCTGTAAACATACTTTAACAATGGGAAATGTATGAAGGATAGACCTAAGAAAATTGGAAAATGTCAAAAATTTAATGAAATGAATAAACATCAATATCCTAGGAGATACTGAGCTGAAATGGACTGCTATTGGCCATTTTGAACCTGACAATCTAATGGTTTACTATGCTTGGAATGACAAACAGAAGACAAATGGTGTTGCATTCATCATCAAAAAGACCATATCAAGATCTGTCTTGAATTACAATGCTGTCTGTGATAGGATAACCACTATTCTTCAAGTTTACACTCCAACCACGAAAGCCTGTGATGATGAAATTGAAGGATTCTACCAACTTCTTCAGTATGAAATTGATCACACTTGCAATTAAGATGTTTTGATAATTATGGGTGATTGGTTAGAAATACTATTGGAATTACTATTGATAATTACTGCAAAGGTTACAAACAAAGAGGAAGGATCAGTAATCAAGAAATATGGCCTTGGTGATAGAAATGATGCTGAGGTTCACATGATAGAATTTTACTGGACCAATGACTCCTTCATTGCAATTACCTTTTTTAAAAAGATGACTATACACACAGATCTCACCAGATAGAACACAAAGTAACCAAATTGACTACATCTGTGTAAAGATATGGTGGAAAAGCTTCATATCCTCAGCCAAAACAAGGCCAGGGATAGACTGTGGAAATGGACCATCAATTGCTCATATTCAAATTTAGGCTGAAGCAGAAGAAAATTAAAATAAGTACATGAGAGCCAACATATGATGTTTAACATACCCCACCTGATTAGAGATCATCTGAAGAATAAATTTGATGCATTAGACATTAAAGCCCAAAGGTCAGAAGAGTTGTGTAATGACATCAAAAACATCATTACAAGAAAAAAGCAAATGGTCATTAAGAAGACAAGAAAGAAGGAAAAAACCAAAATGGATGTCAGAAGAGACTCTGAAACTTGCTCTCCTGCATAGAGATGCTAAAGCAAATGAAAGAAATGAGGACATAAAAGAGCTGAACAGAAAATTTCAAAGGTCAGCTCAAGAAGAAAAATATAATACAAGTATTATAATGAAATGTGCAAAGACCTGGAGTTATAAAACCAGAAAGGAAGAACATGCTCAGTATTTCTCAAGCTGAGCAAACTGAATTAAAAATTGAAACCTCGACTTGCAGTATTGAAGAATTCTATGGGCAAATTATTGAATGATTCAGAAATCATCAAAAGATGACGTAAGGAATATACAGTCACTGTACCAAAAAGAAATGGTCAATGTGCAACAGTTTTAAGGAGGAGCATATGATCAAGAGGCAATGATCCTGAAATAATAAGTTCAAGGTGCCTTGAAGGTAGTGGCAAAGAACAAGGTGCCAGGATTGATGGAATACAAACTGAAATCTTTCAGCAAACTGTAGCTACTGACAAATCTTTTTTTCTTAAGTTTTTATTGTGAATTATGTGATAGTTTACATGGGAGAACATTAGCTTTACATTCATCCTATTGTGTTTCATTTCATTGAAATGATTACAGTCCCCTTCATGTATCATCAAACAACCAAAGAGTACAACCTGCAAGTCTGCCCCCCGCCCTCCAGGTGTCAGCACACAGATCCTCTCCCTCCCTGAGTCCAAAGTCCCCAGATACTCTGTCTCTCCAGGTCATCCTCTCTGCCTCCATCTCTGAAGTCACTGCTTCTCTGGGTAGGGTCTCACACTCTTCTCCTCCCCTTGATGGTCCCAGGAACCTCCACTCCTGGACTGCAAAATCAAGCACTCCCCTCTTTTTGTTACAAAATGTCTACTGTTACTTTTCCAACACTCTCAGTCAGTCCTGATAGCAATTATTCACTATTGAACCACAAGAGTCTTATCCCCATCTCCTTTCATAAACCCTGTCCAGGCAGATTGGAAACCACTCAGTGGAGATTCTACC
>NW_006413218.1:6574-7040 GCF_000296735.1 Chrysochloris asiatica | reverse complement strand
TCATTCCAGGCCCAGAAGGACACAATTCCTCAAAGGTCCCACCCTTTTAAAAACACAGGCAACCCTTCTTGTCCTCCCAGACTTGACTCACTCTTTAAGAGGATCTTCAGGTCTCATGTCCTCAGCTGTCCCAGGACAGTAATATCCTGAACTAAAGGAGATATAAGCACGTCACTCACATGCACTGGGGGCACTGCCTTCTTAAGAAGACTGGTGTTCCTGTCTGAGACCTTTCTAGAATGGAGGACAGGAAGGCGGGACTTACAGTTTCCTACTAAACTGAATGAGGTACAGAACTATAAAGAACGGTCTTTATAAAAGTGGGAGCTGACAGATGATTGTAATGTGTAGGAACACAAACAGTAGTCTACACAACATCAAAGTGACCTGTGGGAGCTCTGTCAGCCCGCAGGGTTGCATATTGTGGATACTGCCAGCATAAGACACCTCTAGAAGGACTCTGAAC
>NW_006413218.1:2801-3931 GCF_000296735.1 Chrysochloris asiatica | reverse complement strand
AAACATGTTTTCTTTTTGTTTCTTTGTATCTGATGATAACAAACTTAAAAAGTCTTCTTTTCTTAGGAGGATTACACGAAGCCTGAGTGTCCACCATCGACGATGCTGGCCTTTGAACTACAATAAGTTAAAGGTAACACAGAGAGGCCCAGAGCAGGAGGCTAGACCACACTGTGATCCTACCTGGGCAGCCCCACATCCCTCTTTCTGTCACAGCACAACCAATCCCTGGTAGCTCTTGTCTTATGGGGTTCCTGTGAATTAGGACAAGGAGGAATATGGATAGAACAGGTGAGGCAGAAAGCTGTTACATGAGACACTGTCCATTTGGGTCAGGGAAGCAGGGCTTACATGATCTGGGTCACGTGGGAAAGGCAAGGTGATGAGGAGGTTGATGATAATGAGGCTACTTTTGCTGCTTCAGGACAGACCATCACTGAAGTCACTCTGTCCCCATCTCCTTGTCCCTCATCATTACTGCTTCAGGATGTACCAACTCTGAGGGCACACTGTCCCCATCTCCTTGTCCCTCATCATTATTGCTTCAGGATGGAACATCTTTGAGGGCACCTGTCCCCATCTCCTTGTCCCTCGTCATTACTGCTTAAGGACGGAGCATCTCTGAAGGCAAAGTGTCCCCATCTTCTTGTCCCTCATCATTACTTCTTCAGGAGAGTCCAGGTCTGAGGGCACCTGTCCCCATCTCCTTGTCTCTCATCATTACTGCTTTAGGACGGAACATCTCTGAAGACACCCTGTCCCCATCTCCTTGTCCCTCATCATTACTCTGGTCATATGGCTCAGGAGGACCCAGACGGTGTGGTGGGTCAATTACTCCATCAGAAAAATGTCTTGAAAATAGTGTGGCACAGGTAGAGATGTGCATCATGTCCCTACCTCTAAACCCTTATCCCATAGAATGCTGGGTCCTAAGTGGTCCCAGGATAGGCCAGGATTAAGACAGACACAATCCGGAGCTAACACACAAACCACAATTCTGTCCTGGAGCATATCTGAGCCCCAACAGGTCCTGTGGCAGGCAGTCCACCATTGTATTAGCCTCTGGGCCTGCAGGAACCCTGGTGAACCTCTGCTGACCCAGATCCCTCCAGATCCCACTGCCAGACTCA
>NW_006413218.1:0-1544 GCF_000296735.1 Chrysochloris asiatica | reverse complement strand
GTTGCCCGTGGTTTTAGAAGGCTGGAGGACATGTGAGGAATTGTGTCCTTCTGAGGTTGGAATGGCCCAGGTGCTCACACTTAGATCTCCCAAAGGGAATGAGCTCATGGCATCCCAGACAGGATGATAACAGTTACAGAGATATGTTGTGTGGAGCCTGAGCATCCTGGGGAGGAGAAAGGAGGCTGGACGTTCAGGGAGTCACTGGGAAATTCTGAGTCCCCATATTTTCCTTCAGCTCGGCTTGGTCCCTACAATATTAAGATTTTGTTGGAGTAAGTCACGGTGGAATCCTGTCACTGGTCTTGAATCAGTCGTGGGGAGAGAGCTATAAGTGGAACCCTGTATGCCAGAGCACACTGTTGGTGGAAGGAGGGGCCGTAGAGTGAGAACTGAGGCTTAGGTAGAACTCTGGAGTACAAGCTGAGGTTGTAGGCAGGTGTGAGGGGAGAAATGCACTCTGAGATCCTTTGGGTCAGATAGTCATGGACTATCCTGGGGGTTACACTGGAAGTTGACCACAGTGAAACACAATATTCTTCCCCCAGACAGTTGACCACCAAGGGGTATAGACAGGGGCTTCATTCAGTTCTCCTAAGGAAGGACACTTGGGAGAACCATTGATGGAGTGTTCCCTTGCATTGAGGTTTATGCACAGCTGCTGACAAGGCCGCCCTCTTTCTAGAGCCTCACGGAGATAGGGTGAGGGTGGGACTTAGCTCCTTGCAGTGGTGCCTGAACACCGCAGAATGGAAGGAAAGGCCAGTTTTCTGATTCTGGGTTTATCCCAAATTCCCTAGAGCCATCTGCTACATCTTGGCAAGTTGTTTCCACAACTACAGGGAAGTCTTTGATCAGCCCCTGCCCTTGAGCACTGTGAAGGCGCTAGAGGAGTTCCTCAGAGACAACCAGCCGTGTTCTGAGCTGAGGAGCCATGTTGTCAATCTTGTATCTCAGCTTAGCTGCCTGAAGGACACCGAAGGACAGCATGGAGGTGAGAATAGCACACTGGCTTTTATGTGAGCTTCTGAAAGAGGTATGGGGCACCAGGAACTGGGGAGGACCCCATAGCAGGCATTGGACTTGAACTCAGGTCACCTCATCCTCCACTACTGGAGAAGTGTTCTATGGGAAGTGTTCTTGTTGATATTAATTGCCATCGAGTCAATTCATGCTCATACAAACCTGTATAAGGAATTCTTGGAGCTCTTGGTGAGTGCAAATCATCCACAATCTGTTTCTAACTGTCTCTGTAGTCGAGTGCTTATCCTACAGAGCCACATGCTGTGGAAATCTTTGGAGGATACTTCATGGAGGTGGAATGTTGGCAGGTATTGAACTGGCATGATGAAAAGCTCATGGACTCCTCTGTTAACCCCCTTCCAGCTCCAGAGCCATCACCAACACTGGAGCTGGAGGTAGTTCAGGACCACCCTTCTCCTGGTCTGGTCAAAGTACCAGCCAACTGTCCTACCTTCCAAAGGGCAGTCAATGACCTATAGACTGAGGTATCTCCTGACCATCCACATGGATCTCCAGCACAG
>NW_006413217.1:5954-8745 GCF_000296735.1 Chrysochloris asiatica | reverse complement strand
CCTGGACCTCGGCGGCAGCGGGTATGTGATTTGGGCCTTGGTTGGGCCTGGGCCTTTGTGACCAGTCTGTGGGCAAGTTGGGCCTCAGGGCAGGCCTTGGCCTCAGTGAGAGTGTCTGGGCCTTGGGAGGGCCTTGGCCTCAGTGGGCGGGCTTGTGCCTTGGGCGTTCCTGAGCCTCGGTGGCTTGGTAGAGGGCTGGTCTAGGCTGGGGTTGTAGAGGGCTAAGGTAATGGCTGGAGGGAGGCAGTGTCCATATTTGATGATGTAAAGAATGCCTCTCTCAGTCTCTCTGCACTGTGGGTACCCCAATTTTCCTGATATCCCTCTCTATTTGTTTAGCTTTGTTATCCTTTTCTCTGGAAATGCAGCCTCCTAAGTGGGGTTGCTCTAGCCCTGCATTCCAGTATCTGCAGGGGACAGAGGCACTTGCCGGCTTGGGAGTGGAAGCCGGAGCCACATGTAGGCAGGCAAAAGCTTAAAAAGCCTGTACTTCGCCAGCAATTTGATCTTTTAAAAAACGAGTTCAGACTGTTGAAATATAAGATCTTATGTTTGTTCAAAGGCTGTCTGTCTGCTAGACAGAGGTTGCCTATGTGCGATTCTCCCTTTTCCCTGGAGTTGCCTGGTCAGGGAAGCACCGCATCACTCCTCGTTTGATTTCTTGACTGCTGCTTCTATGTGTGTTGATAGTTTATCCAAGAAGAATGAAGTCCTTGACAACTTCAATCTTTTCTCCACTGACAAGAATGTTGTTTCTTGGTTCAGTGTTGAAGAATTTTGTTTTCTTTACACTGAAATGCAATCCATACTGAAGGCTGTGGTCTGTGATCTCCATCCATAAGTATTTTAAGTCCATTTCACTTTTAGCAAGCAAGGTTGTATCATTTGCGTATCTGAGGTTGTTAATGAGTCTTCTTCCAATCCTGATGCCACATTTTTCTTCATATAACCCAGCTTCTCAGACTATTTGCTCAGCAAACAGGTTGAATAAGTATGGTGAAAGAATACAACATTATTGCATACCTTTCTTAATTTTAAAACATCTCATGGTCAATTGTGTGGATCATGACAAGCTATGGACAACATTACAAAGTATGAGTATTCCTGAACACTTAATTGTGCTCATTGTACTATTAGAGAGCTGCAAATCAAAACAACAATGAGATATCATATCACACCAGCAAAGTTCAAAAAAGCAGAAGACAATAACTATTGGTGAGAATATAGAGAGACTGGGACCCTCCTACATTGCTGGTGGGAATGCAAAATGGCCCAACCACTCTGGAAAACAATATGGCACTTCCTCAGAAAATTGGAAATAGAAATACCTTATGATCCTGCAAGTCCTCTCTTTGGTATATATCCACAAGAAACACAAGCCAGTATACAAATAAATATATGCACACCAATGCTTATCGCAGCACTATTCACAATAGCAAAAAGATGGAGACAGCCTAAGGCCCATCAGTGGGAGAATGGATAAACAAACTATGGTACATACACACAATAGAATACTATGCTACCTTGAAGAATAACAAGGAAGCTGTAAGCCACCACATAATATGGATGAACCTTGAGGACATTACGCTGAGTGAAATTAGTCAGTCACAAAAGGATAAATATTGCATAAGATTATTATTGTAAAAGCTTAAGAAAAGATATCTGAGAGAACAAACAAGATGGAGGCTCAGGTAGAAGTGCAGTGAGGAGCTCCGCCAGCAACAACACAGAATACCAGACCAAGCAGGCTCAGGGAATGGTGCCAGAACTCTGAACCACATATAAAGGAATATTTAAAAGGTTGGAAGGCTTACAGCTAGGAGAATTTGTAGCAGAAGCAAGAAATCCATTGATTTCTAATTAAAGATGCTCAGCTGCTCCCAGAGCTGCCATCTTGCGTAAGACCAAACGGGGGGAGGATCAGAGCAGCCACAGATGCCTGACAGAACCATGGAGATAAAGGTGTGGACATTCTTTTTTTTTTGGTATCTGTCCATTGGTCCTTCACTATCTGGCGCCTACATTCTGGTGACTATAGGCATGTCTGTGTGAGCGGACACCCCAGTCCCACCCTCAGAATGTTCTACTACATATGTGCATAGATGTCCTCGAAATTTAAAGACCGTTTCCACTTAAAACCAAAGGCCACAGCTGGCCCTGAACTCTTTATAATTAGAAAAAAGGACTGAACAGGGATTGTGGATTGGGATAGGCAGACTAAAAAGGAAATAGGCTTAAAATTAAATCCTAAGTTACATCAAAACAACAAACAGTGGCATCTTGAAATTTCTCAGGAAGAAGAGTGAAAAAGCCCATTTCCTAATCACATCTACCTAGAGGCAATCAGAAAGCATAAAAAATACGAAAATACACACCGACCTAAGTATTAAGGCCACAGATAATTATTGATATGCCCAAAAAACAGAAGCAGATGACCATATCTGCACATGTCCAGAAACGAGATTAAGTGACTGAGGCAAATGAGCTGGAAGTAGACATACACTCCATACTGGAAGATGGGTAGGCTTTGGAAATGCCTGAGAAGGAATTCAGAAAAAGGATTATAAAATGTATCAAAACACTATACAATGGAGTTGAGAAAATAAGGAAGAAGTCAGGAAAGTGCTACAGGAGGAATCAAATAAGATAGATACAGCATTGGAAACAATTCAAAACCTACAGAAAGAGGTCCAAACGATTAATGATAGAATATCAGAAATGGACAATATACTGAAAGGCCAAAAGAGTAGAATTGAAGCAATAGAAGCCAGAACTAGTGAGCTAGAAGATA
>NW_006413217.1:0-2163 GCF_000296735.1 Chrysochloris asiatica | reverse complement strand
TTACAAGGTTTCAAGAGGGAGTTTAAGAGTATCGGGGGGAAAGCAAGAGTCCCCACTAAATAGCTGTCACTTTGTCTAGATGGGTCTGGTGAAAAAAGATGGGGATAAGGTTCATATGATTCAATAGTGAATAACTGTTATCATGACTAATTGCGACTGTCACAATTGTAAAGGTAGAACATACCTTCTAGAAAGCTATAGGAACAGAAGATACTCCTTGAAAGAAATACCAGCAGGAAAAAACAAAAACAGCAGTTTGATGGGCTACTACAAGAACAAGTAAGTTGTTTGCCAGGGAGCCATCAACCCCCCTCCAAAACTGAAACTCAAAGGGAACACATGAGAATTCATGTAAGCTTGCTGGCAACCACACTAGTCTACTGGTGTGGGAAGTAGAGGAAAGGCAGCAATGAAGATGGGCTGAATTCGACCACATTCCATAAACTCCTATTGACCTAGAGATGAGAGAGAGAAGAGGAAGGGCTGGTTGGTCTGCAGTATGGTGAGACCAGGGAACTCCTGAGCCCATAGACAAGGACATAACCATAGAGAAATAGAACTGAGTGTAAAGTGTCCAGCTGATATGAAGTGAAGGGAGATGCACAAGAACATCCAAACTTGCAGCTAATACTTATTTGACCTAGCTTCGATGGCTTGATGATCAGAACTCACCTAAAGGAAGATTTTTTTTATTATTTATTTATACTGGAAACAAGTATAAATTGCTACAATTTGAGGAACTTGACCTACACTTATGGATGTAGTAGATCAAAATACCAACTGAGAGGGAAGGAATCTTCACATCAAGGATCAATCCTATTCACTCTATACACAGGGTTGATAGTGATGGGCAACTTAGACATTGGTTAACTAAAATGGCGGGGGCAATAAAGGCATGAAGTGACCGGCTTACAAGTTTTCAAGAGGGAGTTTCATTTCAGAGTGTACAGGGGAAGGTAGAGTACCCAATGAATACTTTTCATCTTGTCTAGATGGGTCTGGTGAAAGGAGATGGGGATAATATTCTTATGATTCAATAATGGATAATTGTTATCATGACTAATTGCAACTGTCACAAGTGTAAAGGTAGAAGTTTTGTAACAAAAAGGGGGTAGTAGTTAATCTTACAGTCCAGAAACAGAGGACCCTAGGACTATCAAGGGAGAAGAGCACAAGTAGACCCTATCTAGTGAAGCAGCAACACCAGAGATGGAGGCAGAGATGATGACATGGAGAGATAGAGCAGCTGAGGACTCCAGACTCATGGAAAGAGAAAGGCTGTGTGCTGGCAGCCAGGAGGCAAGCTTGCAAAATGTGCCCTTTGGTTGTTTCCATGATTATATATTCCTGAGTGTTTTTCTGTACATAAAAATAAGTAAATAAATAAAACAGAGAGAATAGAAGCAAATACTGTTGAATGATGATGCATGGAAGGAATTGCAATCATTGCAGTGAAACAAAACATGATGAAATAAGTGTGGAACTGATGTTCTCCCATGTAAACTATCACTCAATTCACAATTTAAAACAAAACAAAACTTTTTTTTAAAGAAGAAGACAAGAAGAAAGGAACATACCAAAATGGATGTCAAAAGAGACTCTGAAACTTGCTTTCCAGCATAGAGATGCTAACACAAATGGAAGAAATTAGGAGGAAAAGGAGTTGAACCAAAAGATTCAAAGGTCAGTTCAAGAAGACAAAGTCAAATATGATAATGAAATGTGCAAACATCTGGAGTTAGAAAAGCAAAAGGGAAGAGCACACTCAGCATTTCTCAAGCTGAAAGAACTGAAGGAAAAATTCAAGCCATGAATTGCTATACTGAAGGATTCTATTAGCAAAATATTGAATGTAGAGAGAATAATAAAAAAAAAAAAAGATGGACAGGACTCAGGGAGAGAGAAATGTTATTTGCTGATAGCCAGGGGGCAGGCCTGTAGGTGTATCCTTTGGTTATTTGATGATGCATGGAGGGAATTGTAATCATTGCAATAAAATGAAATGTGATAGGATGAATGTGAAGCAGAAGTGGGACAGATGCAAATAATGATGCATGCTCAACCTTGGAAAAACAGGGCTCTGGGATACAGGGACTGAGACATGGTTAGAATGGGGGAAATAATGATAAGATGCTTGACTGTCTTTTGAATCTTGGTTTCCCT
>NW_006413216.1:5968-6627 GCF_000296735.1 Chrysochloris asiatica | reverse complement strand
GTTTTGAATTGTTTCCAATGCTGTATCTATCTTATTTGATTGTTCCGGTAGTGCTTTCCTGACTTCTTCCTTATTTTTCTCAACTCCATTATATAGTGTTTTGTTACATCTTATAATCATTTTTCTGAATTCCTTCTCAGGCATTTTCAAAGCCTGCCCATCTTCCAGTATGGAGTGTATGTCTACTTCCAGCTCATTTGTCTCAGTCACTTTATGTTATTTCTGGACATGTGCTGATATCATCATCTATTTCTGTTTTTTGGGCATATTCAGGAATTATCTGTGGCCTTAAGGTTTATGTTGTTGTGGTTAAGTGCCATTGGGTCGGTTCTGACCCATAGAGACCCTGTACAGGGTTTCTGAGGCTGTAAATCTTTACAGGAGCAGAAAGCCTCATCTTTCTCCCACGGAGCGGCTGGTCGTTTTGAACTGCTGACCTTGCAGTTCGCAGCCCGATTCATAACCACTATGCTACCAGAGCTCCTTATATGCGTGTGTGTTTTGGTATTTTTTATGCTTTCTGATTGCCTCTAGGTAGATGTGATCAGGAAATGGGCTTCCCTTTTCACTCTTCTTCTTCTTCTTTTTATTTTATTTTAAAAACCCACTCAGGCATATATAATAAATTACATCTCCAAAGGGCACATTCTGCAAGTCTG
>NW_006413216.1:0-3818 GCF_000296735.1 Chrysochloris asiatica | reverse complement strand
AAGGGACCAATGAACAGCTACCAAAAGAGAAGAATGTCCACACCTTTATCTCAGCGGTTCTGCCAGGCGTCTGTGGCCGCTCCGATCTTTCCCCCACGTGGTCTCACCCAAGATGGCGGCTCCTGGAGAAGCAGAGCATCCCGGACTAGAAAGCAATAGATTTCTTGCTTCTGCCACAAATTCCCCCAGTTGTGATCCTTCCAACCTTCTAAGTATTCCTTTATATGTGGTTCAGAGTTCTGGGAACATACCCTGAATCTGCTTGGTCGGGTATTCTGTGTTGTTGTTGGCGGAGCTCTCTGCTATACATCCACCCGATCTGCCATCTTGTTTGTACTCTTCTTCTTGAGAAATTTCAAGATGTCACTGTTTGTCATTTTGACGTAACTTAGGATTTAATTTTCTACCTATTTCTTTTTTATTCTCCCTGTCCCACTCCACAATCCCTGTTCAGGCTTTTTTTTCTAGTTATAAACAGTTCAGGGCTGGCTGTGGCCCTTTGGTTTTAAGTGGAAACTGTCTCTTTAAATTTTGAGGAGATTTGTGCACATGCGTAGTAGAACACTCTGAGGGTGGGGCTGGAGTGTCTGCTAGCTCAGGCACCCCTATAGTCACCAGAATGGAGGTGTGCAGACAGCGAGGGACCAATGAACAGATACCAAAAGAAAAGAATGTCCACACCTTTATCTCCACGGTTCTGTCAGGCATCTGTGGCTGCTCTGATCCTTCCCCCGCTTGGTCTCACCCAAGATGGTGGCTGTGGGAGCAGCTGAGCATCTTTAATTAGAAAGCAATGGATGTCTTGCTTCTGCTACAAATTTCCCTAGCTGTAAGCCTTCCAACCTTCTAAATATTCCTTTATATGTGGTTCAAAGTTCTGGCACCTGAACCAGAGTTCTGAGCCTGCTTGGTCTGGTATTTTGTGTTGTTTTCAGCGGAGCTCCTCACTTCTACCTGAGCCACCATCTTGTTTGTTCTCCTCCTGGCCTTTTTAAAAAATCAAGGCAGTTTTCAATTTTCTTAAAATTTCTTCATAATATGCTCTCGTGATCGTACTGCATCCCTTGAGAAAATGTATCAAAATTAGCTCTTGGATATCGAAAAAAAAAAAAAAAAAAAAACAGTTGCAAAAACATTCGGAACTGGCCTCTCTTCCTTGAGTGTAACTGGCCCAACAGATCTCCACAGAAGCCTCTGTTTTGATTGGACCTTTTTTTTTTTTTTTTGAAGGTTCCCTAATGAGACTAAGACAAGTGGATTACTGAGAGAACTTATCTGTAAACATTCTGTGTTTGAAGAGACATGTTTAAAACAAGTTTTGTTTGGAATAAACCCTTGTATGCATGAACTGGAATTCTAGTAGTAGCAAACAATACTTTTTGACTTATCCTGGTGTGCCTCTATAGGATCAGCACTGGACAGTGTTTGTGAATGGAAGTGGGGGAAAGGCAGTAATGAAGACATGGGCTGAGTTCGACTATGTTCCATAGACTCCTGTTGACCTTGAGATGAGAGAGAGAAGAGGAAGAGCTGGTTGGTCCAAAGTTTAGAGAGACTTGGAAACTTCTGAGTCCACGGACACTGACCTAGCCATGGTAGGCTACTGCTTAGAATGAAGCATCTAGCTGATGTGAAGTGGGTGGAGGTGTACAAGAATGACCAAACTTGCAGATAGTACCCATTTAACCTAGCTTGTATGGCTTGATGATCAGCACTTGACTAGAGGAAGATAAAGAAATTTAAAACAGGTAGCAACTGTAAATTTGCTACAATTTGATGAACTGTCATTTCAGGATCAGAGGACCCTGGGACCATCAAGAGGGAGGAGCATGAGAGGAACGAGGGATCCTAACCAGAGAAGTGGCAACAATAGAGATGGTGGCAGAGGTGATGGATAGAGAGATAGAGCAGCAGAGGACTATAGGCCCATGGACTGAGAAAGGCAGTGTGCCTGCAGGCAGGAGGCTGGCTTGCAAAATGTGTCCTTTGGATATTTAAATGAATGCACATTTTCTGTTTTGCATGTCCAGAGCAAAAAAAAAGGTGGGAGGGAGGAATAGAGGTAAATATTGTTGACTGCAGTCATTTGCTTTCTTCCTGTATGATGTTCCTTATGTCATCCTACAACTTTTCTTGTCTGGTCTTTAGTGTCTAATGCATCAAATCTGGTCTTGAGATGATCTTTAACTTCAGGTGGGATATGTTCAAGGTTAAATTTTGGCTCTCATGGACTTGTTTTAATTTTCTTCAGCTTCAGCCTGGATTTGCATATGAGCAATTAATGGTGTGTTCCACTGTCTGCCCCTGGCCTGGTTTTGACTGATGATATGGACAGATGATGTCAATTTGATTTCTGTGTATTCCATCTGGTGAAGTTCATGTGCATATTCGTTCTTCATGCTGTTTAATAAAGATATTTGTTATGAAGTAGTTGTTGGTCTTGCAAAATTCTATCATGCTATTTCCAGCATCACTTCTATCACATAAGCCATATTTTCCAATGACAGATCCTTCCTCTCTGTTTCCAGTCTTTGCATTCCAATCACTGGTAATTATAGGTGAATTCTGACAGCATGTTTGATCAATTTCAGACTGAAGAAGTTGGTATAATTCTTCAGTTTCAACATCACTGACTTTAGTGGTTGATGCATAAGTTTGAATAATAGTGCTATTAACTGGTCTTCCTTGTTGGAGTATGGATATTATCTTATCAAAGACAGCATTGTACTTCAAGATAGATCTTGATATGTTCTTTTTGATGATGAATGTGATGCCATTCCATTTCAACTGGTCATTCCCGGTATAGTAAACCAAATTCAAAATGGCCAAGATCCATGCATTTAGTTCACTAATGCCTAGGCTATCAATGTTTATATGTTCCATTTAATTTTTGACAACTTCCAATTTTCCCAGAGTCATACTTTGTACATTCCATGTTCCAATTAGTAATAAATGTTTGCAGCTACTCCTCCTCATTTTGAGTTGTGCCTCATCAGTAAATGAAGGTCCTGAAGGGTTTACTCCATTTTCATCATCACGATCAACTCTAATTTGAGGAGGCAATTTTTCCTCAGTCATATTTTGAGTGACTTCCAACTTGAGTGGCTCATCATCTGGCACCATACCTGAAAATATTCTGGTGCTTTTCTAGTGTGGTGCTGTGGGTTAATGTGCTGATGCAAGGTCAGTTTGAACCGCAAGGTCAGAAGTTCAAGTTCACCAGTTACTTCTTTTTATTTTATTTTATTTTTTAAGGCTTCAGGAGCATGTTTATTGTGTTTGAGATGATACATCAGGTGCTGTCTGAGCTACAAAGGGTAAAAGGAAATCCTCTCATTACAAACTGACAAAGGTAAAAGGTAAAACATTTTCACAACAGATGTACCACATATTCAGAAATATATCTGGGTTTAATACAAATGACATAATTCCTAGTCATCTACAGCTACTTTTATAACTTCATAAAGATGATGAATTAGGCTAAAATGCACTATAATATTTGGTAGACTTCAGGACCAGTATCTTTAGTACATCACAAAATACATTTTGATATCCCAAAGAATCAAGACTTGCAAGAGGCATTTTAAACATAACTAAATCTACAAAGGCGCTCTGGTAGCGTAGTGGTTATGAATTGGGCTGCTAACCTCAAGGTCGGCAGTTCTAAACTACCAGCTGTTCCATGGGAGAAAGATGAGGCTTTTTGCTCCCGTAAAGATTTACAGCCTCGGAAACCCTGTACAGAGTCGCTATGAGTCGGAACCGACTCTATGGTACTTACCAACAACTTACCAACAATCTACAGCTACAAAGTTCTA
>NW_006413215.1:1871-7132 GCF_000296735.1 Chrysochloris asiatica | reverse complement strand
ACTGTGTGCTGAGGACCGTGGAGAGACAGGGGGGGCCTGCAGGGTATAACCTTTGGTTGGGTGATGATGTATGGACGGGATGGTAACTATGACAATGAAACGATGTATGAAAGAATGAGTGTAAAGCTAATGTTCTCCCATGTAAACTATCACACAATAAAAGGGATATATATAACTGAGGAAGATCTGCCTCCTTAAATTAGAGTTGACCACGATGAAGTGAATGGAGTAAAGCTTTTGGAACCTTCATTTGCTGATGGGGTGCAACTCAAAATTAGGAGAAACAGCTGAAAACATCCATTAATAATCAGAATATGGAATGAACAAAGTATGAATCTAGGAATATTAGAAGTTGCCAAAATTAAATGAAACACATAACGATCAATATGCTAGGCATTGGTGAGCTGAAATGGACTCGTATTGGCCATTCTGAATCTGATAATCTTATGGTTTACTATGCCAGAAAGGACAAATTAAGGAGGAAAGGCATTGCATTCATCATCAGAAAGTACATATCAAGATCAGTCATGAAGTACAACACTCGATAGGATAATATCTATATGCCTAAAGGTTAATACCAATATTATTCAAAGTTATGCATCAACTACTAAAACCAGTGAAGTATATCAAATATGCAATTAAGATATATTGATCATTACTGGTGATTGGGATGCAAAAGTTGGAAATAAAGAGGAAAGGTCAGTAGTTAGAAAATATGGCCTTGGCAATAGAAATGATGCTGGAGATGACATGATAGAATTAAGCAAGACAATGACTTTTACATTGCAAATATCTTTTTCAATAGCATAAAAGGTGACTAAACACATGGACTTCACCAGTTGGAATACACAACAATCAAAGTGATACATCTGTAGGAAGAGACAGTTGTAAAGCTCCATGTCATCATCCAAAACAAGTCTAGGGACAGACCATCAATTGCTCATATGCAAGTTCAGGCTGAAGATGAAGAAAATGAAAATACATCCATGAGAGCCAAAATATAACCTTGAACATAACCTACCTGAATATAGAGACCATTTCAAGAATAGTTTGATTCATTAGACACTAGTGACCAAAGACCAGAAGAGCTGTGGGATGACATAAAAATCATCATACAAGAAAACAAAAGGTCATTAAAAAGACAATTAAAAAAGAAAAAACACAAATGGATGGCAGAAGAAACTCTGAAACTTGCTCTCCAGCATAGAGATGCTAAAGAGACCGAAGGAAATGAAGAAGTAAAAGAACTGAACAGAAAACTTTAAAGGGCAGCTCATAAAAATAAAAATCTAATATCAAATATTGTAATGAAATGTGCAAAGACCTGTAGTTAGAAAATAAAAAGAGAAAAACATGCTCAGCATCTATCAAGTTGAAAGAACTGAAGTAAAAATTCAAGCCTTGCCTTGCAATATTGAGGGATTTTATGGGCAAAATCTTGAACGATGAAGAAAGCATCTGCATGAAAAAAATTGCTTTTAGAACAGTCAACACAAGTCTGGTCCCTATGAACTGGAGGTTGAAGATATCCCAACTGTATGACTATTCTAATATATTATACTATTCCATAGTCCTTAATATCTATCATGACTCATCCTTTTCCTTAAGTCCCAGGGTTCTGCAACGTGCTGTAATGTGTCACAAAATGCACAACTGTCAAAGGAAATAAGCTGGCAAGTCCCAAATCTGTATTTCAAAGATAAGTCTGGAGGAATCTTCTCATCCATACAGTCTTAGGAGTGGAGGAGCCCAGATCAGCAAGTCAGATAAAAGCCTATTGATGCACAAAGCAACTGGTGAATCAGATCAGGCAATAGGCCAATAGTCCCATGAA
Organism: Chrysochloris asiatica; assembly: GCF_000296735.1. Classification (NCBI taxonomy): domain Eukaryota; kingdom Metazoa; phylum Chordata; class Mammalia; order Afrosoricida; family Chrysochloridae; genus Chrysochloris; species Chrysochloris asiatica. The sequence goes on along the minus strand of NW_006413215.1, from coordinate 5,298 downwards.
CTGGATGTCAGACACACGAGCCAGATGCAAGAGCCACTGCAAGACAGCAAGCTTGTCCAAAGCAGTCTTATATGTCTCCAAGGGAAACTAAGAGTGGTGACTTGAGACCAACCCTCTAGTAATGTAGGGGCATCCTTAATCCTTAGTTCCACTGTAATCTTTACTCCATGTTGTTGTTGTTGTTACATGCTGTAGAGTCGGTTCTCACTCATAGCGACCCTGTACAGGGTTTCCAAGGCTGAAAATCTTTATGGGAGCATCTTTACCCTTTAGAAACCCATTTCAAAATGGGTCCATAAGCACAGGAATTGTTGTTGTTAAGTGCCATCAAGTCAGTTCTGACTCACAGCAACCCTGGATAGGGGTTCCAAGGATTGGTTGGTGGGTTTGAACTGCTGACCTTTATGTTATCAGTCCAGTGTTTATCATACAGCACCACACCAGGATTCCTAGATTGCAATACAGCACAAAGTGTAGAAATTGGCAAGAAGAGCCATAGTAAATAATTATCTGGCCTGCAGCATCCAAAGAAGATGGAAAGTATACATAGAATCATTGTACCAAAAGAAGTGGTCAGTGTTCAATCATTTCAAGAGGCAGCATATGATCAAAAACCAATGGCAATGAAGAAAGAAGTACAAACTGGTCTGAAGGCATTGGTGAAACTCAAGGCTCCAGGATTTGTCAGACTACTAATTGAAACATTTCAACAAACTGATGAAGCATTGGAGCAGCTCACTCATCTATGCCAAGAAAATTTGAAGACAGCTAGGGAGTCCTGGTGTAGTGCTGTGGGTTAATGCGCTATACTGCAAAGTCAGTTTGGACTGCAAGGTTGGTAGTTCAAGCTCAACCAGTCACTCCTTGGAAACCCTGTACGGGGTTGCTATGGGTCAGAAATGACTCAACGGCACTTCACAACAACAACCTGCCTAGCAAATTTGTAGAGCTAATATTTGTGCACATTCCAAAGAGAGGTGACCCAACAGAATACAGAAGGAATCAAACAGTGTCATTAATACTACAGTCAAATAAAATTTTGTAGAAGATAATTCAAAAATGGTTTCAGCTGTATATCCTCATGGAATTGCCAAAAATTGAAGACAGATTCAGAAGATGACATGGGTAAAAAGATACAAAGACATTGCTGATGTCACTGGATCTTGGCTACAATTGCAATGAGTTCTTTCTGAACATCAGTAAGATGTTCATTTGTGCTTCATTGACTATGCAAAGGCTTTAGACTGTGTTGATCATGACAAACTATCGATAACATTGTGAAGATATCAAAAAACATATAGCATTAGGCAAATTTTCTGTACACAGCTTCATTAAAGCATTCAAGTACAAAGATATATGTTTGAGTATTAAATTGTGCCTGACCCCAACTATAATATTTTCAGTAGCCTCATATGCATGTGAGAGTTGGACAGTGAATAAGGAAGGACTGTAGGAGAGTTGATGTGTTTGAGTTACAGTGTTGAAGAAAAATACTGAAAATAATATGGACAAATAAACTTGTGTCAAAAGAAGTACATACAACTGGAATGTTCCGCAGAAGCCAGGACGGCGAGACTCGTTTCTCATATTTCAGATATATTATCAGGAGGGACCAGTCCTTGGTTAAGTGGAGGTTCAGAGAAAAAAGAGAAGACCTCCAGTGAGATGGACTGGCATGGTGGCAGCAACAATGGGCTCAAATGTTAACAACAACTGTGGTGGTACAGGAGCAGGCAGTGCTTCATTCGGTTGTGCAGAGGGTTGCTATGAGTTAGAACTGATTTGATGGCACCTAACAACAAGGAGCTCTGGTAGCGTAGTGGTTACAAATTGGGCTGCAAACCTTAAGGTCAGCAGTTTGAAACTACCAGCCGCTCCATGGGAGAAAGATGAGGCTTTCTACTCCCGTAAAGATTTACACCCTCGGAAACCCTGTACAGGGTCGCTATGGGTTGGAACCGACTCGACAGCACTTAACAACAACAACAACAACAACAATAACAACAGAGTCAAAGTTGTAAAAACTTGTTATTATTGTTGTTGTGAAGTGCTCTCAAGTCGGAACCAACCCATAGCAACCCTGTATAGGGTCTCTGAGGAGTGACTGGTAAGCTTGAACTGCTGACCTTGCAGTTCAAAGTGACTCTTCAGTCCAGTACATTAACTGACCACACCACATCAGGATTCCTTAGATACAACCTTAGCTATTGGAGTCCTGGTGTGGTGCTGTGGGTTAATGCGCCAGACTGCAAAGCCACTTGAACTGCAAGATTGGTGGTTCAAGATCATCAGCTGCTCCTCGGAAACCCTATACAGGGTTGCTATGGGTCGGAATCGACTCAATGGTACTTAACAACAACAACAACAACATAAACTTATCAGATATAATCAAATACCTTGACAAAATGAGTTTCTGGTACTTGCGGCTTAAGACTACAGTCTTGGAAACACTGAGGTCATTTGGCATAACATAGTCCACAGAGACAATGTACTACATATTACTTTGGTGAGTAGTTACTGGGGTCTTAGAAACTTGTGAGCAGCTATCTAAGGTGCAGGTATTGGTACCTTCTCATTTGGAGCAAAAAAGAGTGTAGAAGATTGAAGATGCATGGAAACAATTAGTCCAAAGAACTAATGGACTGCAAACACCTAGGACTCCAAGACCCTGAGACCAGAAGAACTAAATGGTACCTGGCTACCACTGCTGACTGCTCTGAAAGGAACTACATTCCATAGAGAAATATGCAACAAAACACAAAATCTTAAAAACAGATTAGGCTTGACTTTCGGTTTGGGGATAGAAGAAGCAGAGACAGGTAGGAGAGGCTCCTCGGTGGAGGCATGGAAAAACCAGAGAAGGCGCTTTCCCTAAGCAGCTCCAGAGTTTTGAGTCTAGTATAAGGTGCTGTGCATCAGTTTCCCACACCCACCTGTGGAGAAATCTGACTGACTCAATAGGGATGCTCCTTGTCAAAGCCAATCCAGCACTTCAAAACATCCTATAGGGAGTTCTTTGGAATGAAAACCAACAAGAATAGACAACAAGCATAGGTTGACAGACATGGCAACACCACCTGGAACTCAGTCGACAGATAGCAGAGTTCAGAACAGAACAAAACTACAACAATGAATTCAGAGGACCTGTGAGGCCAATCAAATCTCAAGATAATAACAATGTCAAAGAAGGGAAAAAATATAGGAACAGACATCCAGGTGGTGAAGAGGTCAGGTAGATTGCAGGATACAATAGACTGTCTTAAATGCAGGGAAAAGGTAATAGACTATAGGATAACTCTAAAGAAAGTTTATACTTCACAACTTGCCATGAAAATGATGATCCAAGTAGAACAAGGAAACATTAAAACTAAAAGAAACTGACAAGAAATAGCACACACACAAAAAACATGAACTCAGCACAAGAAGG
>NW_006413215.1:0-1506 GCF_000296735.1 Chrysochloris asiatica | reverse complement strand
TAAGAAAATAAGACCCTCCAATATGCTGCCTGAATGAAACACACCTTACACACAAATACAAAATCAGACTAAAAGTTGAAGGATGAAAAAAAAAAAAAATACACCAAGCTAATTGTGATAAAAAAAATAAGCAGGAATGGCTATACTAATCTCTGATAAAATAAACTTTAAGGCAAAACCCAGCATAAGAGATAAAGAGGGACACTATCTCATGATTAAAGGGTCAAGAGCAAGATCATACAACCATAATAAATATCTACACTCACAATGAAAGAGCACCAAGCTGTATAAAGCAAATGGTACTAGAATTGAAGAAATAAATAAATAAATCTGCGATTACAGAGGGATATTTTAATATGCCACTTTCGAAAAGGGATAGAACAACAATAAAGAAACTCAACAAAGTTACAGAGGAACTAAACAGCACAATCAACCAACTTGACCTCATAGATGTGTATACAGCATTCAACCCAACAACAGCACAATACACATTCTTTTCCAGTGCACGTGGAACATTCTCCAGAATTTACCTGTGTTAGGTCACAAAGCAAGTCTCCATAAATTTACAAACATCAAAATACTACAAAGCATTTTTTTAGACCACAATGCTATAAAACTAGAAATCAACAATAAGAACACGAAGGAAATAAAGCTGAAGACATGGAAACTGAATAACACCCTGCTGAAAAGCAACTGGGTAATAGGAGAAATTAAACGTGAATTCACAAAGTTCCTAGAAACAAACGAGAATGAACACACAGCATACAAAAATCTTTGGAACATGAAAAGTGGTGCTGAGAGAACAATTTATTACGATAAATGCACACATCCCCAAAGAAGAAAGAACCAAAACAAACAGATCAACATAGCATCTTCAACAATTAGAAACAGACCATCAAAGAGCACTTATAGTCACCAAAAGAGAAGAAATAATAAAGATTAGAACAGAAATAAATGAGATAGAACACAGAAAAAAATACAGAAATAATCAACAGGACAAGAAGCTGGTTCTTTGAAAAGATTAATAAAATTGACAAACTATCAGCAAACATAACAAAAGAAAAAAGGGTGAAGACACAAATAACATGCATTAGAAACAACACAGGCAATGTCACAAGGGATGCCAAAGAAATCAAAAGGACAATAACAAAATACTATGATGAGTTGTACTCCAACAAATTTGAACACTTAGAAGACATGGACACATTTTTAGAAAAACACGACCTACCTAAACTTCCAAAGAGTGAAACAGAAGACTTGAACAGATCCATAAAAAAGAAGACATTGATCAGGTCATCAAAAATCTCCCAACCAGAAAAAAGTCCAGGTCTAGTCCTGGTGAGTTCTACCAAACATTCAGGGAAGAACTGTCACCAATTCTACTCAAATTATTCCAGAATATAGAAGAGGATGGGAAACTTCCTTATACATTTTATGAAGTAAGCATAATGCTCATACCAAAACAGGGAAGGACGTCACTAAAAAAGAAAATTATAGACCAATATC
>NW_006413214.1:5177-5586 GCF_000296735.1 Chrysochloris asiatica | reverse complement strand
GTGGTTCTCAGGGTCTTGATTCCTCCTTGACTGAACACCTCTCACTGTCTCTGCAGATCCCGGAGGTAGATATCTGTGAGGATAGGCCAATTTATTTCCTCACCTCAAAGAAAAGACCTAGAAAGTGCTGGTACAGGCTCTGTGTAAATGTGTGGCACGCTGTCCACACAATGGGACCCGAAATGTCCTCTCTGGCATTCTTCCTTCCCATGGTTTTCCCTATGATTTCCCGGGGTGTCATAGAGTTGTCTGTGACATTAGGCCTCTCCTCTGTTCATGTTCGTGTACTTGCGGATGGGAGCAAAAAATTGATGAACCGTCCATAGATAGAACCATTAAAGCAGGGACTCTGGTAGATTTGTGGAGAGCTTACCAGATGCCTACCTGAAGGGGGACCTGGTACATATCA
>NW_006413214.1:4448-4896 GCF_000296735.1 Chrysochloris asiatica | reverse complement strand
ATCTGTGTCCCATTCTAAATTTCCTTGCATAAGGAAAGATAGTGGACTATCAAGGATATTCATTCCTATGTGTGCCTTGGGGCTGATTGTTAAAGAATAGATAACACCTAAAATATTATTTTTATTTGAAAAAAATCTGTGATACCAAACAGTCTTCTTCAAAGAAGATATTATGTCGTATTATGTGCAGGAAGAGGATTGTCTTCAGTCAAAGCTTAACCACTTTCTTCCCAACAAAATCTTTGCTCCGACTTAGTAAAGATTTTAGGAAAGGAAAAGGGATTCATAAACCAGATGGAGATTCCTGGGAAATTACCCAGATAAGAGGAGTCCTGGTGTGGTGCTGCAAGATAATGCACTAGACTGCAAAGTCCATTTGAGCCATAAGTTTGGCAGTTCAAGCTCACTAGCTGCTCCTTGGAAACCCTATACACGGTCTCTATGGGTC
>NW_006413214.1:2907-3403 GCF_000296735.1 Chrysochloris asiatica | reverse complement strand
CCTAGTTACAAGTTTTCCACAGTAACAAGGAATAAGAATTCCTACCAGGATATGATCACATAAAAATAAGCATTGTTGTTGCAACACAGAATCACATGATTTTAGCTCAATTTAAATTCCCTTTTCCCAGGATATTCCTAGTTACAATTAACAATAAGTCTTGTGTTACAAAAAGGGGGGACCAATTGTTGCCCTGTTTGTTTAAGGTCCTTCATGTTCATGGTCACTCACATGGCCTCCACAATCTCCTCCCTTTCTATTTTTTTTTTTTAAATGAATCATATGAACTTTTTTGTCGAATAGCTGTAATAGTTCAAAAGGAACTAGTTGAGACTGTGTTCTTAATAGAATTGACTGAAGTTACAGCCACCTGTTCTTAGGAGGTGGGTTCTAAGTGTGCTTGGCTAATGGATCTAATTTGTGAATGCAAAGCTTGCATATTGAATGAAATGTTTGAGTTGTTCCAAATGCCTTTAAGTTGAGCCTGAATTTGAGG
>NW_006413214.1:0-1283 GCF_000296735.1 Chrysochloris asiatica | reverse complement strand
GGTGGAGGACGGAGGGTCTGGCCACAAAACAACAGCTCCATCAGAATCACTTTCCTTTTTAACACTCAAAGTATATACAGATTGCAAATTAGGGTGAACGGGTGGAGGTGGAGCAGTCGGTTTCAGACAACTTCTTCCTAGATGATCATGCCAAAATCAAAAGTATCCCTGAGAAGCCGCCACAAACTAAACACATCTGCAGGCACCTGGGAGGGGCCATTCATAGCATAATATTCCTGCAATTGGCAACCTATCTGATTCCATAACTTAACATCAACTACTCTATCCTCAGGGAACCAAGGACAAACAATATGTACAAAATCAATAAATTTACAAAGCTGATTATAAGCTACTTTTACACCTTGGCTGTGCAGCGTTTCTCTCAGCATATTTATATAGCATGCTTTTCCCGGTTTGTTCCCCTGCTTACCTGATCAGATTGCCCTCCTATTCTAGAGGTGTCCACGCGTGACTTTTTCTTCCTATTTCCTCAGCAGGGTCCTTCCCGTTGTGTCTCATATTCGAGCTCCCACGTGGGTGCCAGATATTGAGGTCTGAGACCGACTCAGACCATTGCGTGGATTACTCTAAGGAGAGGCGAGGATTAACTAATCAGATAAGGATCAACAGGCTGATGGTCAGTGATAAAGTTTATTGTAGCAACGTGGTTTATATAGTACTTTTAGCATTGTTGTTGCTGTTGTTAAGTGCTGTCGTGTCGGTTCCGACCCATAGCGACACTGTACAGGGTTTCCGAGACTGTAAATCTTTACGGGAGAACACCTCATCTTTCTCCCACAGAGCGGCTGGTAGTTTCGAACTGCTGGCCATAAGGTTCACAGCCTGATTCGTAAACACTATGCTGCCAGAGCTCCTTTTAGCATTAGGTCATAATTATTCTGCCTAGTTACAAGTTTTCCATAGTAACAAGGAATAAGGATACCAACCAGGATATGATCACATAAGTATAAGCATTGCTATAGCAACACAAAATCATGCGATTTTAGCTCAATTTAAGTTCCCTTTTCCCAGGATTGTCCAAGTTACAAGTAACAATAAGTCTCGATCACTGACATCACCTTAACCAGGTGAAACTTGTCTTCAGGCCAATCATAAGAGCATGAGGGTCATCTTAACCTTCACCATTAGATGGCACCAGTGCTGGCCTGCAACAGTCGAGCAAAAGAATAACAATGTCTCAGTTATCTAGTGTTGTGTTAACATAAATCCCACAGGTTGTTGTTGTTGTTAGATGCCATTGAGTCAGCACCAACTCATAGTGA
>NW_006413213.1:6266-7184 GCF_000296735.1 Chrysochloris asiatica | reverse complement strand
TTTTTTTTTTCTCCACGGTTTAGGAATTTAGATGTCTGAAGTCAGGGTGTTAGCCTAGAAAGCAGTCCTTCATTGTTGGTAATCAAGTTTCCTGGCGTTCCTGAGCATTCTCTGGCACTCCCTGGTATGTCTTCCAGCTGTGTCTGTTCGTTTTCTTATAACTAAAACATGGTTAGACTGAGGGCTCTATTTGTCAAGTGCCTCATTAACCTAACAAAGAACCCCCCTTTCCAAGCAGGATCACATCCAAAGTAACATGGGCCAAATCTTTAATGGTATCTTTAGAAGCACAATTCAATCCAAAACACTAGAATACTGCTAAGGACCAAGAGATAATACAATCTCCCAGCAGCCAAAAAGGTCAGAGTCCATACACTAATGCCACATTATACTGATGACTCAAAAAGAACAGAATGAAATTCAACGAGGATTTGTAATAGAACCAGTGACGTTCATGCATTTTACTACAAATATTCCCAAGAATTAAGCATTCCCAAGTTAAGCCTTACACCCCTTTACCCAGAACCTACTCCCTTTGTGCTTTTGTGCTGTTTTTGCTCCTTATACTAGTCCTTTCAATGTTAATTCTAACCTTATAGCAGATAATGGAGAAATCAAAAGAGAAGAACCGATTCAAGAAAATCCACTTTTGTCAAGCTATTGAGATAACAAAGAAGAACAGTGATTGAAAAGAGTCAAAAAAAAAATCAAAGTACAACACTCTTAAGGTCAATAAGTGTAGGAACAAACAATGTAATATACAATTTGAGCTTAGGATAATAACCATGGGCTATTACCATGGGTCTAACAATGAATGGGAAAATGTAATATGTTTTTAACAATTTTAAGATTTTTAGAAAATTTTGCTACTTAAAAAGATGAGATATTAATCATTTGAAAAAAACATGGCTATTTACA
>NW_006413213.1:3298-4635 GCF_000296735.1 Chrysochloris asiatica | reverse complement strand
GGTTGGCTCGTGCTGCATAAGAGCAGCCCTCCTCCCCTAGCAAACAGTAAAGAATAGATAAACATTCCCTGACAACTCAACGCGGGATAATATATGTCTTCCTTTACCCTAACCTAGCAGCTCAAGCTACTAATGGTAACCAATCAGAATGTAACACCCCATGCCCTGCAAAATGTAAACCAATCCTAAAGTAACTAAGCTGAAGACCCCCGAATCTGCTTGCAATCTCTATAAAAACCCCACTGACAAAGAGTTCGGGGCTTCATCCTGAATCCGCTGCGAGGGATGTGGATGGAGTCTGAGCTTGCTCTTGAATAAACAATCCTTGTGTATTTGCATTTGCATTGGCTTCTTGGTGGTCTTTGGGGACCCTAAAATCTGGGCATAACACAATCAGTCAGTAGGCTGATTTTTAAACTGATAATTTTGTATGGCCTGTGAATAATGTTATAAATTTTGGCAAAAAAAAAGGTTTCCTACCCCTGCATTTAAAAAAAGCAAAAGTAATATCTATCCTTGGTAAGAAAAGTCAAAGTTTCCAGAAAATTTAAAAACAGAAACATATTATACAAATTTCCCTCCTAGTTTCTGCCCACCCTTATATCTCTGGAACAGGCCCACCTAGGTCTTCAGTCTTTTTCTCAGCATTACCTATTAATAGTTCCTTATGCATTCTTGGAAAACAAATGGTAATACATATAAAACACATGTCCTTTTGGAAGTACAAATATCCTGAAATTTATCTGCTTCTTAGTCATTAGTTTGTACTTTAACATACAGATATTTTACTCCTTTCCCTTCAAATGCCAAAATTTAGCTAAAAAAATTTCCCTCCAAATTATACTATAGAAGTACTTTCTTTTTCTTTATGTTAAAATTCAAACTACTATCAGAACAAAACCAAAAACTAACAAGAGCACCCTCATTTCAAACATCAATGGATTTCCCAACTGAAGACAGAAAGAAGAGCAATTTATATTTCTTATACAAAACTTCAGTTATTAAAGGTAACGTAGGTCTTTTAAAAGGTATGTTTTCATATCTTTTGATTCAATTTAATTAAAAACGTAACTGAATACCTATTGCTATGGACTTAACTGTGTCCTATTTGGAAAAATAGGATCTTTACTTTGAAGATATAAATCTGTTAGCATCACACAGGAGCAAGGTGGGTACTAAGCCTGTATATCAGGGTCTACAAGCGTGGGAAGACAAACACAATGTGAAAATACACCTGTAAGTCAGGGAAACTCCAGAAATATTCAGGTAGGAGGTAATAAAAGATCTTCCTCAAGAGTTGCTAGAGAAACATTATAGCCCTGCTAACACCTGAATTT
>NW_006413213.1:0-483 GCF_000296735.1 Chrysochloris asiatica | reverse complement strand
TATATATAACATCCAACAGTATAACTCTCCTCATTCTCTAAGAGTCACAAGTGAAAGAAAAAAATTTACAGAAGGCAGTTTACTTTGATTTTAAGGTATTTTTGTTCTTACCTGGGAGACAAAAAATGAACCATAAAAACCTGATCCAAACTACAAAAGTACTGTCTTCTAGAACTAAAAAAGGATTTTTGTTGTTGTTAAGTGCTGTTGAGTCATTTCCAACTATTAGCGACCCTGCACAGGTTTTCCGAGGAATGACTGGAGGGTTTGAACCTCTGACCTTGTTGTTGAAACTGACTTTGTGGTCCAGTGTTTATCCTACAGAGCCACACTAGGACCAAGATAGTAAATAATAAAGCTACTACTCACTGTGCTTCCTCAATTCATATTTCAAGAGGTCTCATTGTGGCGCTGCGGGCTAATGCGCCAGACTGCAAAGCCATCTGAACTGCAAGGTTGGTGGTTCAAACTCACCAGCTGCTC
>NW_006413212.1:5277-6992 GCF_000296735.1 Chrysochloris asiatica | reverse complement strand
ATTGAGGCAGAAAAGGCATTTGACAAAATTCAACATCCATTCCTGATAAAAACACTCAACAAAATAGGAATTGAAGGGAAATTCCTCAACATAATTCAGAGCATATACACAAAGCCAACAGCCTACATTACTCTCAATGGAAAGAAACTGAAAGACTTCCCCCTGTGAACAGGAACCAGACAAGGATGCCCATTGTCACCACTCCTATTCAATATTGTGCTGGAAGTCTTAGCAAGAGTTATACAGCATAACAGGGAAATTAAAGGCATCCAAATTGGCAAAGAGGAAGTATCTGCAGATGATATGATCCTATACGTAGAAATCCCCAAAGACTCAGTAAAAATGCTACTAGACCTCATTGGAAGATTCAGCAAAGTGGCAGGGTGTAAGATCAACATACAAAAATCAATTGGATTCCTCTATACCAAAAACGACAGCGTTGAAAAGGACATTAGGAAAGCAGGGAACAGGCTTGCAGGATATATATCCTTTGGTCGGTTGATTATGCATGGAGGGGATTGAAACCATGCCAATGATACGATGTATGATAGAATGAATGTAAAACTAATGTTCTCCCATGTAAACTATCGTATAATTCACAATAAAACACTTTAAAAAAATCTAGAGAGATGGATGTATCCAAAGAGATACTACAATTGATTCCTGCTTATCCCCAAGCTTCTAAACATTTATATGAGTGTATTTTATAACTCCTTTGATAAAAGTAAGAAATTTATAACTGAAAATAAGCAGCATAAAAATCCATTCTTTGATCCTGATTTCAGTATCTTCTATGAATAATTTAATATGGTGAAATGCTAAATAACTGACAATTCATATTTAAAGAAAACAAGTTCCAGTTTGCACAGCTCTTTGCCAGCTTACTGTGCTGTTTAGTCATACTTCACTCTGTTAGCTACATGTAGAAATGTTTTATATTGGCTTTTCTCTGCCTTATTATCTGCCCCAAACAACACTGAGCAGTGGGTGATGCAGCAATCTTGACTTCTTGTCACCCATGAGAAAGCTGGGGCTTTAAACTTTTCTTTTTGTGAAGCACTCAAACATCATTTTCTGTTTGCAGACTGATTTTCTCTTCTCTCACATAGCAGGGCTTTCTGTTTAATTCCTTACCCAGAGAATTTATATCAGTAGACAGAAAAGGAATCAGTTTGAGATTCTGACCTGGGTATTTGTGTTAGTTTTCTATTTTCTAAGTTGTATGTCTATAAGCATTATTGTGATTTTGAAGTAAATGCCTATATATGTATATGTATATATCTTCACTTTGGAAAGAATAGAAACACAGGCCCTCTTTCTTCACATCATTCACTAAAACAAGGACATTCTCTTATACTATGGTTTATCAATAATTTTCTTCCAGAGTGTTATGAATTTGCTCCATTTTTATATTCCTTTATGAGATGCAAAATTTCAGTCAACCAGTATTATTGATCTAGAATTGTAAAGGATATCTCCTTACCACGTACAAAAGAAAAAAAAAAAAAAAGATTTGAGAAGATTATTTGATATGACTAAAGGTGATTTTTTACAAATCCTGGTGTGATGAGGTACTGAATGAGTACTGGGCTACTTACCACAAGGTAGGTTGCTCAATTTCACAAGCCACTCCTCAGAAACCCCATACAAGATAGTTATAAGTATAAACTTGTTCAATGGCACTTAGCAATAACAATAAAGATAAAATTGAAATA
>NW_006413212.1:2673-4152 GCF_000296735.1 Chrysochloris asiatica | reverse complement strand
AATAAATATTTGGAAATACTCTGTCTCTCTTCTTCCTAGTCTGTCTCTGTCTGGAAGCTCAGCTGAAACCTGTCCACCATGGGTAGTCCTGCTGGTATTTAAAATACCTGTGGCATAGTTTACTGCATCACAGCAACACACAAGCTATCATAGTTCACCATACTTTTACTCGTTAGAATGTAATGTTTATCTTGACCCTATAATCACTTCAAGTAATGCTATCACTGTTTTATGTAGTTTTGAATTAGACTTACATTCTGAGTGAGTCTAAAATGATTCTCAATCCCCACATATGTCTTTCAAGAGTAGTTTCTAATCTAGGGAACAAATTGGAATTTGGACCTTATCCTAGCTACATAACACAGACCATCAAGTCCTGCTAGGTCCTAGACCATTGTTCTCCAAGACCATGTAGCTCACCCTAACCTCTGTTGTTGTTGTTAAGTGCCACTGAGTCACTTCTGACTTATAGAGATTCTGTATACAGTTTCTGAGAAGCGACTGTATTTGAAATGCTGTTCTTATAATTCAAACTGACATTGCAGTCTAGTGCTTACCATATGGCACCACACCATGACTTCTGATCTCTACTCAGTTGGCTTTTTATCCTGAAAAATATCATATTCTTTCAACTCTGATGCTCAAAGGCATACTTTAAGTAACACAGTGCACATATTCTGCATGAACAATCAAATCTTTTGTGACTATTATGTTGTTTTTGTTATTGTTGTTAAGTGCTGTTGAGTAGGTTCTGACCCACAGTGACCTTATATAGGGTTTCTGAGGAGTGGCTGGTAGGTCTGAATCTCTGACTTTTTGGTTCAAACTGAACTTGCAATACAGTGCATTAGACTGTAGCGTCACACCAGGACTTCATTGTTGTTGTTGTGAAGTGCCATCGAGTCGGTTCTGACCAATAGCAACCCTGTATAGGGTTTCTGAGGAGCAGCTGGTGAGCTTGAACCACCAACGTTGCAGTTCAAATGACTTTTTAGTCTGGTGCATCAGCCCACAACAAACACCACAACAGGACTCCCTAAAGTTCATTATAACTTTAGCTCCCTCAAAAATTTGACATGTATTAAAATTTTACCTATATTATTACTGTAAGATAAAGCTGTGAAAAATCGCTTTGTGCTCAGTTGTTCTGAGAAATCCTTAACATTTTCAAACATTGTAATTCATTTTTATAAGTCTAATGATTAAATTGTTTACATAAAGCTGTTTTGTTCTCAATAAAATTTGATGCTCAACTAGAAACCAAAAGTCCCTCTTGATCTTTTTTTAGCAGTTCTTCAATTAAATATACATTCTCACCTACTCCCTTGAAAGACTTCACTTGATAGCGTATTCTTTATAGTATATCCAATAGTTTATGTAACCATCTCTCACTCTGCTCCTAATATATAATTATTTCCTATTGAAAATATTAAAATGAGCCCAGTATTACTATAAAAAATTGTTCTTTCTCACCGAAGT
>NW_006413212.1:0-493 GCF_000296735.1 Chrysochloris asiatica | reverse complement strand
TTGCATTAGGCAAATCTCTTGCACAAGATCTTTTTAAATTGTTGAAGAGCAAAGATGTCAGCTTAAGGACAAAGGTGCGCCTGACCGAAGCCATAATATTTTCAATAACCTCATATGCATGTGAAAGATGGACAGTGAATAAGGAAGATCGTAGAAGAATAATGCTTTTGATTTGGAGGAGAATATTGAAAGTGCTATGGGCTGCCAGAAGAACCAATAGATCCATTTTGGAAAAAGTGCTGCCAGAGTGCTCCTTGGGACGCTAAGATGGCCAAACTTTGTCTCTCATACTTCAGACAGTTGTCAGGAGGGACCTGTCACTGGGGAAAGATATCATGTTTGATAAGGTGGAGGGTCAGAAAAAAAAAGAGGAAGACCCACAATGAGATGGATTGGCTAAGTGGTGGTATTGATGGCATTGCAACAGCAGTGAGTTTGGCTCAGGATTGGCCAGTGTTTCTTTCTGCTGTACATAAGGTTGCTATGGGTTGGT
>NW_006413211.1:800-7855 GCF_000296735.1 Chrysochloris asiatica | reverse complement strand
GACATATTGTCAGGAGGGACCAGTCACTGGAAAAAAATATCATGTTAGGTAAGGTGGAGGGTCAGAGAAAAAGAGGAAGACCCCCAATGAGATGGATTGGTCAAGTGGCCGCATGGATGGACTCAAGCATGGCAAAAGTAGTGAGATTGGCCAAGGATCGGGCAGTGTTTCGTTCTGCTGTGCATAAGGTTGCTATGGGTTAGTACTGACTCGATGGCACCTAACAACAACAACAACAATTATTGTACTTTAACTGCTGTTGAGCCAATTCTGATTCATAGTGATTCTGTATAGGGTTTCCAAGGAGCGGTGGGTGAGTTTGAGCTGCTGATCTTGTTGTTAGCAGTCCAGGGTTTATCTAACAGCTCACACCTGGACTCCTTAAACAGCTCTATTGAGATGAAGTTCAATGGCATTCTCTTCACTCCTTGTTAAGCATCTGATTTACTAGTTGGTCATGCTTTCACAGTCATGTGTCTCCATGAACATCATCCATTTTAGAACATTTTCAGCACCATCTAAAGAACCCTAACATCCTGTTGTTGTTACCTTCCTTGATGGCCCCATGGGATTCTTAAATATGCCACCAAAATCAGAAGCAAGAAAAGAAAACATAGATCATCTGAACTTCATCACAATTAAAAACTTTTGTGCTTCAAGGGACTTTATCATGAAAGCAAAGCAAATGAACAAAAATAAATACGTGAAGAAAAAAGAAAAGGGTCCACATCGAATCAATATTTGTATTTGCATGTTTATGGAATTCCTTCAAAATGTTAATCTTGGTAATGTCAGGTTTCCTCAAATCTTTCTGAATTAATACACAAACACACAACAGAAACAAAAAAGTGATGTTTTATTGCTCTTTCTTATCTCTGTCTCTAATCTGCCAGACCTAATAGCTCATTACTTTTAATAATTCTAGTATACCAAAGAGTAAATTTTATACTAATAAAATCTCTTTGATAAGGATCTGCTTTACAAATGGCTATAACTTTTCCTTTATCATTTATTTTATAAACCTCATTAAAACTTTAGTGCTTGATCCGTGTTTCATGAGTTTTTAAAGACATAAATCTTCCTACATTTTTAAAGAAACTTTTTGGATCTACAACATCTAGTTTAATTCTATACAAACTGAAAAGTCCTTGGCTCCACCTTTGTCGCCGGTGAAAAATGAGTTCCATTTGATAACTGACCTTCCCAACAACTGAAGCTTCCACAGAAATGTAGAGCATCTATTTGCGCTCAGCTGTTGCCTTCTAAGAATCATTACTTGGGTGCTCAAGGGAAGATAAGTTCCCCTGGTAAGTCCAGGCTGACGGAGCACTCAAAAATACAATAAAATCAAATGGATGCACATAAACTCAGTGCAAGGCTTTGGTTAGTAGCAAAGATGAATACTTTTGTTACTGAGGACAGCAACGGCGCCTCAGTGTTCGAGAAGATTCACTGTCAGCACCCTCAACTAAATGAGAGATGAGACATGATGCTTTTGACTGTCCTCCTGGAAAGGGACCTGGGTGAAAATATCACAAAGAATGATGTTCATAAAATAGCTTTGTAGCTGAGCGTATGTTATGTTGTGTTGGGAAGCGAATTAGTTAGTATCTTTGGTCTATTTCTGATCTCTTGGGAAATGTTGATAAATATGGGGGAGAAGAAGAGATAGCTGTGTTTCTTGGCCAATTCCTTCCAATGCTGTTGACTTCGATTAGATGAAATTGATTCTTACCCTCAGCTTGCAGATTTGCTCATCCTTTAATATTACTAAGTGAGTCTCTGCTACTTGGATGCTTAGAAGCATATTTCTTTCCCTTATGTCCACAAAGGTGGGACATTATGGAATTTCATTAAACAAAACAAAACCTATTGGTGTTGTGTCCATTCCAACTTGCAGTGACCCTAAAGAACAGATGAACCATTCCCTCGATTGCAGCCTTTATAAGAGATGACAGTCTCACCTTTCTCCAGAGGAGGAGCTGGAAGATTTTAACTACCAACCCTGAGGTGAGCAGCCCAATGCCTAACCCACAAAACCACCAGGGCTCCACGTATTTTGATAGATGATGCAATTTTCTTCATTTAAAACCCTCTGCTTTCTGGGTCTCTGATGCTTCCAGGTTGATGCAATGGTTTGCACCAGACTAACTGAAAGTTTGGTCATCTGTATCCACCAGAGAGAAAATCCTTGGTGATCTGCTTCCATGAGGCTGCCAGCCAGGAAAGTCCTATGGGTCAATTCTGCTCTGGATCAGGGGAGGCCACAGTGAGTCAGGGTCACCTGGACAGAAAAGGGTTTGGTTGGTTTATGATGTTCCAATTATGTGACTTTGTAAAAGCAGCAGCCACCTTGGGGACTTGGGGCCAGTGTTTTGTGTATGTTGTTGATGAGAAACTTGACTCATAGTGAAATGAATTTTTGGTGCCTTGGATAGCATCTTCATACACAATTTTACAGCTTCTGTTTTTGCCTTCCTGTCTTATTACCAGCTTCTTCCCTGCTCCTGAGTGGGCTATTCAGGTGGGGTTTGGAGGTTTGTTTTATTTTTACTTCAAAGGTAAACTTATGATCCAGGGAATTCAAAGATTAGATTCCTGGTACATTGACAATAAGCCTTTGTAGATAAGCGTGGAGGTACATTTTAAATGAAAACCAATTAACATGAAATTGAAGTTTCTGGTCATTAATTGTGCACAGTCTGATTTGAGTTTGTGAAGCTCCTTGGATTGGTCACAAGTGATTGGATCTGTGGGAAGAAGGATATTCGTGGTCTTTGTCTTTGCAAGTAACTTTGCTCAGAATGTCTTTGCAACTTTGATTTCTACAGTGGAATGAGACTGAGGTTCTCTGCCTGTGGTTAGAAGGGTGGGAGTCATGAAGAACTGTATCCACACCTCCCTAGAACATTTGAAGTAAATCTTCCTCAGTGCTCAGCCTTCTCTACCTCCCCAGCAAACGAGATACTTCTTGAAGAATTAATAAACCATAGAACACTCATTGCTATAAAGTTAATTCTGACTCACAGTGACCTCATATGTTAGAGCAGAATTGCTCAGATAAGGTTTCCGAGGCTGTCGTCTTTGTGGAAGCAAAATGCCTCATCTTTCTCCCATGGAGTGGCTGGCATGTTCGAACCAACAGCCTTTCATTTAGCAGCCATGCACTTAGCACTGCCCTTGCAGTAATCCTTGATATGTCAGTGGACTTTGTAACATATGCTAAGTGATAATAGTCAGTCATTTTCAAAGACTGTCATTTACGGTCTGGGTTTCCAGCCACTCACGATTCAGAGAGACAGCTGCTGTTGGATTGGCTGTGACTCATGGCAACATCACGTATGACAGGAACAGCATCCCATCATGCATCGTGTTAATGATCACAGGCATGCTTGAGCCTATTGTGGTGGAGACTGTGTCAGTCCATCTCAGCAAGGACCTCCTTGCTTCATCTAACACCATGTCTTTCTCCTGAGAATGATCCAAAGCAAGCCAATCAGACTATGTTCTCTTGTAATCATAAGGGACTTCTATTTCTTTGGTAACTTTTTAATGTGATTTGGGTGAAAGTGTACAGAGTAAATTAGGTTTCCATTCAACAATTCAGACACAGTTTGTTTTGTGACATTGACTGTAAGCCCTACAATGTAACAGTGCTCTTCCCACTTCCTCCTTGGTTCCCATTTCCCTTTCTTCTCTCCCTAGAGTACTCTACCTTCTGAACTTTATCCATAGGCAAATCTTGCCCTTTGGATATTATATGTTTGCTTGTTCTACAAGGAGCACAAATCTCCCTCGTGCTACTGTTCACCTTATTCTGTTGCTGTTGTTATTAAGTGCCAGTGAGTCAGCCTGGTTATTGCTTGGCTGAAAGTTGGCCCATGGGGGTGAGTTTAGTTTCATATGTTCAGACCCATAAAGTCCTTATTGGCTGATCTTTGGAAGGAGATCATCAGGCCTTCTTCCTCTTCTGTCTGATTCTGAAAGTTGTCCACCACAGGCTCCCTGTTGGCATATCGTCTAGCATCACAACAACACAGGCTGCCAATGCATGCCACATTGACAGATGGGTGATGGGATAGAGACTTCAATAAGGAGTTCTGTTGGGTATTCCCTATGACATTTGACACTGGAGAATAATTGTGGAGTGTGGACAAGGTTTCGTGAAGATCACCAGTCAGGTTGGTGGAATAAAATCCCTGTTCCAGTCTGGAACATCCAGCTCTGCATTTTAAAATTCAATTGAGAAAGTGCTCAATGTAGAGATTAAAATGGATTCCAGCCATCCAGGGCCAATGGATGAAATAAATTACCTATAAGATCCAAGCCAATAAGAGGTTAAAGCATCATGAGCCATATAAAACAAGCCAAGGACATTTAGAAATGAAATTCACCCTACTTACATCCAGAGGATGTCTGGATCCAACGTCTGCTTCATTAGTCAGGGCTGTACCTGGCGAGACAAAGCATTCTGCCCAAGAAAAGCAGAAAGATGCGGGGCTAATATAGATAGAAATCTTCACATGAATAGTCAACACTTACAAAGCACTAAATACATGGCATTCAAGTATCTTTTGGTAACTCATTGGTTGGTTGGTTATGTGCCATGGAGTCAGCACTGACTCATAGTGATCCTGTACAGGGTTTCTGAGGCTGTAAATCTTTATGGGAACAGAAAGCCTCATCTTTCTACTGCTGAACCACTAGTAGTTTTAAAACTGATGACCTTAAGGTTATCAGCCCAGCTTGTAACCACTATGTTACCAGAGCTTCTTTGGTAACTCATTAACTCCTTTTTAAAAGAATTCAACGTCTAATTTTATATTTTTATTTTCCTCCTTAAATTCCTTTCATTGTTTGAATTCACTGGGTTTTCTTGGATTTATCAAGGTTTTCCGACATCTCAGAAATGATGTACAGGTACCAAAGCTTCTGCAAAGAATGTGAGAATCAGGTTTCATACACTTGAATAAGGGGTCATGGGTGTCTTATACTAAGGACCTCTGGTGGCACTGTGGGTTAAGCATTTATCTGCTAACCAAGAAAATCCAGCAGTTCTAACCCACCAGCTGCTCTGAGGGAGAAAGATGAGTTCATCTGCTCCCATAGGAATTTGCAGTTTTACAAACCCTAAGCGTGTTGCTTCCTAAAGGGTCACTTCGTGTAGGAATCAACTCCACAGCGTGGGTTTGGTTAGGCTGGGGTTTCCCACCAGCTAGAAGGAGTCCTGGTTTCATCAAAATGGTTTAAAAACACTGAGCTGCTAACCAAAAGGTATGGTGTTGGAACCCGCTCAGTGGCAGTCTGTTGACATAAGTTTGCAGCTTTGGAAATCCTAAAAGCAGAAGGTGGACCTGGTTTCTGTATGCTGGGATACCAAGATTTTGAGAGGAACAGATAAAAGATGGGAAGAATGTGAATTAAAAAAAAAAAAAAACCTACAAAACATACTGAAAGTTAGATTAAACAAAAACAAAAACAAAAACAAAAAACTGATTCTTTAGGATGTTTCCAAACGAAATGTCCGGTCAAAACAGTGGCTTTGGGTGGGATTTCCTGGGCAGAGAGGTCAGCTCAGAATGTTATAGTGCCCGTACTTTAGGAATTCAAAGGGTAATCTTGATAGATATTCTCAAAGGACACAGGATGGTCATGGGGGCTTATTATTTATAGAGGAGTTTTAAGAAAATTGGATAGTGCACGTGTGAAACAAAGGCCAGGAAAGTTGCACAGAGGAAGTTTTATTCATCATGACAATGCACCTGATCATTCTGTGGTAAGATCAGGAGCCCGTGGGTGCTGCAAGGTCAGTTTGAACTGTAAGATTGGCTGCTCAGCCTCACAAGGCACTCAGAAATCCTTCACAAGATCTCTATAAGACAGAACTGACTCCATGGCACTTAACAACAACAATAGCAACAATGTTGTTGTTGTTGTCAGGTGCCATCGAATTGGAACCGACTCATAGTGAACCCATGCACAGCAGAATGAAACAATGTCTGATTCTGGGCCAACCTCACTACCGCTGCCACACTTGATGCCATCAATGATGCCACCTGGCCAATCCATCTTGTTGGAGGTCTTCCTCTTTTTCTCTGACCCTCCACCTTACCAAGCATGACATCCTTCTCCAGCGACCGTTCCCTTCTGACAATATGTCCAAAGTAGGAGAGATGAAGCTTAGCCATCCTGGCCTCCAAGGAGCACTCTGGCTGCACTTCTTCCAAAAGAGATCTATTGGTTCTTTTGGCAGTCCATGGCACTTTTAGTATTCTCCTCCAACACCACAATTCAAAGGCATAATTTCTTCTATGATCTTCCTTATTCACTGCCCAGCTTTCACATCCATATGAAGTTATTGAAAATACCATGGCTTGGGACAAACGCACCTTAGTACTCAAGCTGACATCTCTGCTCTTCACCACTTTAAAAAGTTCCTATGCAGCAGATTTGCCCAATGCAATACGTCGTCTGATCTCTTGACTTCTGCTTCCACAAGTGTTGATAGTTGATCCAAGAAGAATGAAGTCCTTGACAACTTCAATCTTTTCTCCATTGATAAGAATGCTGTTTATTGGTCCAGTGGTGAGGATTTTTGTTTTCTTGATGTTGAGATGCAATCCATACTGAAGGTTGTGTTCTTTGATCTTAGCAACAATAGGAGAATTTAATTTGCAAATCTTACCCCATCCATCCTACAGCCCTGGTCTTGACCCTTCAGAATATGTTTTGTTCCCCAAACTCAAAGAAAACACAGTTCGAGTCCTTCAGTAATGTCAAGTCTGCCATTTTAACATGGTGTAAATCTAAGTACACAGAATTCTTTGGGGAAAGGTTACAGAAGGGGAAACACTGCCTTTAGTAGTGTATTGACTTAAGATGGATTGTTGTTGTTGTTGTTAAGTGTTGTTGTTAAGTGTTGTTGTTAAGTATCGGTTCCGACTCATAGGGATCCTGCACATGGTTTCCGAGGCTGTAAATCTTTACGGGAGAAGAACACCTCATCTTTCTCCCGCAGAACCGCTGGTAGTTTTGAACTGCTGACCTTGCGGTTC
>NW_006413211.1:0-700 GCF_000296735.1 Chrysochloris asiatica | reverse complement strand
TCTAAGAAGAATGAAGTCCTTGACAACTTCAATCTTTTCTCCATTGATAAGAATGTTGTTTATTGGTCCAGTGGTGAGGACTTTTGTTTTCTTGATGTTGAGATGCAATCCATACCGAAGGTTGTGTTCTTTGATCTTAGCAACAATAGGAGAATTTAATTTGCAAATCTTACCCCATACATCCTACAGCCCTGGTCTTGACCCTTCAGAATATGTTTTGTTCCCCAAACTCAAAGAAAAGGAACACAGTTCGAGTCCTTCATGAATGCCAAGTCTGCCATTTTAACAGAATTCTTTGGGGAAAGGTTACAGAAGGGGAAACACTGCCTTTAGTAGTGTATTGACTTAAGATGGATTGTTGTTGTTGTTATTAAGTGCCATGGAATCGGTTCCGACTCATAGGGATCCTGCACATGGTTTCCGAGGCTGTAAATCTTTACGGGAGAAGAACACTTCATCTTTCTCCCGCGGAACCACTGGTAGTTTCGAACTGCTGACCTTGCGGTTCACAGGCCGATTTGTAACCATTACGCTACCAGAGATGGATGGTAGTGTTAAAAACAGGGCTGAAGGGAGAAGGGGTGGAAGAACAAGGCAGACAGAGGAACACTGAGACAGGTTTGCGTGGCTAAATGGGACCGAGGTAAGCAGTGATGCATGCTCAACCTTGGAACAACAGGACTCTGGGATACAGGGATTG
>NW_006413210.1:4565-7215 GCF_000296735.1 Chrysochloris asiatica | reverse complement strand
TCCAGAATCTTCTGAAGTGGGACAGTTTTACTTGAAAGGACAAACAGACCAGTCTGGAGCAACTAGAAGCACAGAAGATACTTCTTGAAAGAAAAACCAGCAGGAAAAATAAAAAGCAATAACAGCAGTCCAATTGACTACTACAAGAACAAGAAAGTTGTTCCCCAGGGAGCCATCAAGGCAAGTGATCAGTTCCCTTCAAGGTAAGCCCCTTTCCAAGACTGAAACTCAGTTAGAATACACTAGTTCTCATGTGGTCCTGCTGCTGACCACGTTGGTCACCAATAAGGGGAAGTGGGGTAAAAACAACAATGAAGTTGTGAACTAAGTCTGACCACATTCCATAGACTCCTGTTAACCTGGATTAAGACCTAGTTAACCAGCAGTATGATGAGACCTGGGGACTCCTGGGCCCAGGGGCAGGGACATGGCCTCAGGGGACTAGAGTTAAGTGTGAATCATCCAGCTGATATGAAGTGAGGGGAAATGCACAAGAACACCCACACTTGCAGATAGTATGAATTTGACCTGGCATCAATAGCTAGATGATCAGAACACCGAGGAAGAAAGAAGAGGAACAAAAAAGAAGAAGAAGAAAGAGTAATCCACTGCAAGTGGATGAAATTGACCTATGCTTGTGGATGCAGTATGACAAAGGAGCGGACAAATCTCTACAGTAAGGATCATCCCTATCACCTTGGTACACAGGATCCACAGGGATGGGGAACTTAGACATTGGCTACCCAAAACGGGGGGGACTACAAAGGCAAGAAGTGACTGGCTTACAGCTTTCAGTAAGGAACCTAGCTCCATAGGATATAGGGAAAGGTAGAATCACCTCTGAATTGTTTCCAACGTGTCTGGATGGGGATGATAAAAGGCGAGGGGGACAGGACTTCTGTGGTTCAATAGGGAATGATTGCTATCAGGTCTGACTGTGAGTGTTGGAAAGGTAAATGTAAATGTTTGATAACAAAAGGGGGAGTGGCTGATTTTGCAGTCCAGGAGCAGTGATCCCTGGAACCATCAAGGGAGAAAAGTGAAGTGCGAGACCTTGTCCAGGGAGGTAGTGACACTAGGGATGGAGGCAGAGATGATGATGTGGACAGAAGGAGCAGCTGGGGACTCTGGACTCAGGGAGGGAGAGGGGCTGTGGGCTGGTGGCCGAGGGGCCAGCATGTGGGGTGTACCCTTTGGCTGTTTGATGATGCACACGGGATTGTGATCATTACAATGAAACAAAATACGATAGGATGAATGTAAAGATAAGGTTCACGCATGTAAACTAACATATAATTCTCAATAAAAACTTAAAAAAAAAAAAAAAAGCCTATCAACAATTTGTATATATCCTTTCAGTAACATTTCAATGCTTTGGAAAGTGAATATGCCCTTATCTACACAAAGGTTTAAAACCACAAATTTATCATTGTATTCTATAACATTTTTTCCCACTTAACAAAATATTCTGAAATTGTTTTCCATATTAATACATACCTCCTTCTGCTTAACACTGCATATTCTTCCAAATTGTGGGTTTCATAATTTATTTGTAACCTATTTTCCAAAATTTCTAAATTGTAAATACTGTAATGATGTAAGGTTAGATTATTTCATACAATACAATGGTCAACCACATCATATAGAGGTTAAAAGCAAAAGATTGGGAGCAGGGAGCAAGCTGTTTAACTATTCTTATATGCATTTTCTTAATCTATAAAAAGTAGACAATAAGTACCTACATCACAGAGTTATTCTGAGAATTGGATGATAGGACTAACAAGCACTTAGTAAAGAACCTGACACAGTAAATACCCAATACATGTTTGATAATATCTTTATATGCTAGAAATATTCTCATGTTAAAATATATTGAACATTTAGCACAATAGAAACTAAATCAAATGTCTTTCTCTCTTGTAAGACACATAATGTAGTATGAATAGGGCTATTAACATCAAGGTCAGCAGTTGGAAACTACCAGCTGTTCTGGGGGAGAAAGTTGAGGCTTTCTGCTCCGTTAAGATTTGCAGCTTTAGAAACCCTAATCAGGGTTGCTATGAGTCAGAAACGACTTCACAGCACACCACGACAAAGCCCAAACAAACCCATGTCATTGAGTCAGTTCTGACTCATTGTGACCCTATAGGACTGAATAGAAAATACTCCATAGGGTCTTCAAGGCTGTGAATCTTTACAGAAGCAGGCTGCTCAGTGTTTCTCCTGTGAGACTGGTGGGTTTGAACCACTGACCTCTTGGCTAGCTGCCCTTTGCTTAACCCAATCTACCAGAACTGTATTATTGCACTTTTCATTATTTTTTAAATCATATGTTGTAGAAATCACTCATTGCTCAAAAGATTTTCTTCATTTCATATTGTTGTTGTTAAGTGCCATCAAGTAGGTTCTAACTCATAAGAACCCTGTTTAGGGTTTTCAATGAGCAGCTGGTGAGTTTGAACTGCTGACTTTGTAGTTCAAAGCTACCTTGTGATCCAGTGCTTATCCTACAGCATCATGCCAGGAGTCCCACTCCATATTGTTGTTGTTGTTAAGTGCCGTCGAGTTGGTTCTTACCCATAGCAACCCTGTACAGGGTTTCTGAGGCTGTATATCTTTACGGGAGCAGAAAACCTCATCTTTCTCCCGC
>NW_006413210.1:0-3900 GCF_000296735.1 Chrysochloris asiatica | reverse complement strand
TATCCTATAATGCTACACTCGGACTCCAAAAACTAAGGAATCCTTCATGAATTTATAAAGCTAGAAGAGACATGAAATAATTTATTGTGCTACAGTGGCACCGTAGGATAAGGTACTGTACCACAAAGTCAGTTTGAATCACAAGGTGGGTGGTTCAAACTTACCAGCCACTCCTTGGAAACCCTATACAGGGTTACTATGAGTCTGCACCGACTCGGCACCATTTAACAACAACAACAACAGGTAAATAGATGTTTTCAGTAGAGCTTTAATTTTTGCTGTTATTTTGAGTTATGCTGAACATCTTTTTATAGGTTTCACAGCAGACTATAAATTCTAAAAATTGTCTTCATAGTCTTTTTTTTTTTTTTTCTGAGATTTTTCTGATTTTATCCAACTGTTTTTAAGAGAGAGTATATAATTATAGAGCAGGACTGGTAACCTCAAGGCTGGCAATTGATACCCACCAGTTGTTCTTAGAAATCATACACAGAATCACTGAGTTGGAACTGATTCTACGGAACACAACAACAACATGAAATTATAATGTAATTTGCAAGAATTTTCTATAAGTTTATCCCTTGTATTTTAATTTGAGAACCTTGTTATAATACTGTAGGGTAAGCACTAAACTGCTAACCACAAAGTCAGTGGTTCAAACCCATCAGCCACTCCTTGGAAACCCTGTATAGGGTCGGTATGAGTCAGAGCTGACTCAATAGCACTTAACAATAATAACATTTTAATTTTAATAAAAAGTGTTTCATGACAAATTTTCTAATATATGAACTCTAATATTTCAATTTTTTTATTTTACACATCTGTATTTTGAGTCATGGTTAAAAATATATTTTTTTAATTGTACAAAAAGGGATGTATGTTCCAGGAATTACACATAACTCTAGGACTGAACATCAGAGTGGGTCACACATAGTAGCATCCACTTTTATGTATGTCATATACTGGAAAAAGGGTTGAGAAATATTCCCTGATGTATGTAATCAAAAGTCTTCAATAAAACCTGGAGATAATGTGTAATTATGACAATGTAGGCTATACTCTAAATGCTATAGAATTGCAAGTTCTGTACAGAAAATGATATCTAAGATTGAAGAAAGGAGAATTTATAAAACAAAAGTTAAATATGTTAATCATTTTCATTAGAGAATAAATGGTAAGACTAGCCCACTGCCTTATGAACTTTTCCATTTTGTGTATTGTATTAATATTCAATTCTTTCTCAACTGATACCATATGCTTATAATAAACAAGACCAGATTTTACAAACACAATGGCATGTTCCCCAGAAACTTTTAAACAGATGTCCGGTTCTTAGAGTGTGTTTTGGGGAAGAACAAGTAAAAATCTTATTCTGAAGTTTTAAATTCTCTATCTCAGAGCAGAGGCAAATCATTCTGCAATACCTTTTTGACTTTTCCCCCCCTTTTTTAAATTTTTTTTTTTTTTGCTTTAACCTCCACTATCTTACTATTTCCTTATTGTTGGTATTGTTAGGGGCCACTAAGTCAGTTTCCACTCATACCAACCCTATGTACAACAGAACAAAGCACTGTTTGGTCTTGTACCATTCTCAAAATTGCTGCTATGTTTGAAACCATTATTGGAGCCACTGTATCAATCTGTCCAACTGAGAAGGTCTTCCTCTATTTCATTAACCCACTACTTTACTAAGCAAAATATCCTTTTATAGAACTAGTTTCTCCTAATAGCATATTCAAAGAACATGAGATAAAGCCTTGTCATCCTCATTACTAAGGAATATCTTGACTGTATTTATTTTAAGACAGATTTATTCATTCTTCTGGTTGTTGTTGTTGTTGTTAAGTGCTGTTGAGTTGATTCTGACCCATAGCGACCCTGCACAGGGTTTCTGAGGCTGTAAATCTTTACCGGAGCAGAAAGCCTCCTCTTTTTCCCGCAGAACAGCTGGTAGTTTCAAACTGCTGACCTTGGGGTTCCAGCCAAATTTGTAACCACTACACTTAACAACAACAACAACACTACCAGAGCTCCTTAACTATATCCTTACTTACACTCAAATGAATGTAACACATTTCAAAGTTCTGTCATTGAAACTGTGATAAGAATTAGCCAGGAATGGCAATTCTAGTTCTTTCTTCATTTTATCTGAAGATCTTAGTATACAGTCTCAGGTACCCAGAGAACCTACGAGAATAACAGTAGGCCATCAGAGTAGTTGTTATGAATTTTCATTGACTGATGTCGCGGGTGGGTTTGGCTTTTTGTTTGTTTTTTTTCAGGTGATGTCTTGATGTTGTTGTTAGGTGCCATCCAGTCAGTACTGACCCATAGCGACCTTATGCACAGCAGACCGAAACACTGTACAATCCTGAGCCAACCTCACTACTGTTGCCATGCTTTAGTCCATTGATGTTTGTTTTTTTCAGGTGATGTCTTGATGTTGTTGTTAGGTGCGATCCAGTCGGTACTGACCCATAGCGACATTATGCACAGCAGACTGAAACACTGCACAATCCTGAGCCAACCTCACTACTGTTGTCATGCTTTAGTCCATCGATGCTGCCACTTGGCCAATCCATCTCGTTCGGGGTCTTCCTCTTTTTCTCAGATCCTCCACCTTACCAAACATGATAACCTTCTCCAGCGAGTGGTCCCTCCTGACAATATGTCCAAAGTATGGAAGATGAAGTTTGGCCATCTTGGCCTCCAAGGAGCACTCTGCCTGCACTTCTTCCAAAATGGATCTATTGGTTCTTTTAGCAGCCCATGGCACTTTCAATATTCTCCTCCAGCACCATAACTTAAAGGCATCAATTCTTCTGTGGTCTTCCTTATTCACTGTCCAGCTTTCACATGCATATGAGGTTATTGAAAATACCATGGCTTAGGTCAGGCACACTTTAGTCCTCAATCTGACATTTTTGTTCTTCAACACTTTAAAAAGTTCTTGTGCAGCAGATTTGCCTCATGCAATATGTTTTTTCAGCTGATGTTTTGATGTTGTTGATAGGTGCCATCCAGTTGGCACTGACTCATAGTGACCCTATGCACAGCAGAACGAAACACTGACCGATCTTGGGCCAACCTCACTACAGTTGCTTGAGTCCGTCGATGCTGCCACTTTGCCAGTCCATCTTGTTGGGGATCTTCCTCTATTTCTCAGACCCTCACCTTAACAAATATGATATCCTTCTTCAGTGATGGGTCCCTCCTGAAAATATGTCCAAAGTATGAGAGATGAAGTTTGGCCATCTTGGCCTCCAAGGAGCACTCTGGCTGCACTTCTTCCAAAATGGATCTATTGGTTCATTTGGCAGCGCATTGCAACTTCAATACTCTCCTCCAACATCATAACTTAACAGCATCAATTCTTCTACAGTCTTGCTTATTCACTGTCGAGATATCACATGCATATGTGTAATACCATGGCTTGAGTCAGGTGCACCT
The DNA here is from genome assembly GCF_000296735.1 of Chrysochloris asiatica. NCBI lineage: Eukaryota > Metazoa > Chordata > Mammalia > Afrosoricida > Chrysochloridae > Chrysochloris > Chrysochloris asiatica. The sequence goes on along the minus strand of NW_006413210.1, from coordinate 450 downwards.
TAGTCCTCAAGTGGATATCTTTGCTCTTCGACACTTTAAAAAGGTCTTGTGCAGCAGATTTGCCTAATGCAATACATCCTTTGATTTCTTGACTGCTCCTTCCATGAGTGTTGATAGTTGATCCAAGAAGAATGAAGTCCTTCACAACTTCAATCTTTTCTCCATTGATAAGAATGTTGTTTGTTGGCCCAGTGGTGAGGATTTTTGTTTTCTTTACATTGAAATGCAATCCACACTGAAGGCTATGCTCTTTGATCTTCAGTAAATATTTTAAGTCCTCTTCACTTTCAGTAAGCAAGGTTGTATCATCTTCATATTGCAAGTTGTTAATGAGTCTTCCTCCAATCCTGATGCCACATTTTTCTTCATATATCCCAGCTTCTCGGATTATTTTCTCAGCATACAGGTTGAATTGTTGTTGTTGTAAAATACCGTTGAGTTGGTTCCGAC
>NW_006413209.1:6405-7641 GCF_000296735.1 Chrysochloris asiatica | reverse complement strand
ACACTGGAAATATGACTGGAGAAGAGCTGCCTCCTTGAAGTACAGTAGACTGTGATCATGGAATCGAGTAAAGCTTTCGAGACCTTCATTTGCTGATGGAGCACAACTCATAATGAGGAGAAAGAGCTGTAAACATCCATTAGAAATTGAAACACATAATTTTCGAAGTATGAAACTAGGAAAATTGGAAATTGTCCGAAATGAAATGGTATACATAAACATTGATATCCTAAGTATTAGTTAGCTGAAATGGACACATATCAATAATTTTGAAGGTGAAAACCACATGGTTAACCATGTCAAGAATGACAAATTGAAGAGGAATAGTGTGGCATACATCATTAAAAAGAACATTTTGGGAAGAAGCAGAGACAGGTAGGAGAGGTTCCTTGGTGGAGGCATGGAAAAACCAGAGAAGGTGCTTTCCTGGAACAGCTGCAGAGTTTTGGATCCAGTATAAGGTGTCAGGCACCAGTTTCCCGCACCCACCAATTGAGAAATCTGACTGTGGAAGAAAAATATGGTAATTTCTGAATCAATCAGGATGCTCCCTGCCAGGCCTGACATCTGATTCTAGAACTCAGGCCTAAAGTTGACCTGAGTGGGACCCTTTATTCCTGCCTTACCTAGCAAGAAAAATCATGCCTGGCCATACATCAAACTGTATGTGCACCTTGTAAAACACCAACATAAAAGGCAAGAGCCAACACCAACTATTATATACAAGGACAAAACTATTTTGAGAATTACGCTGTGCATATGCAGAAACCTAACTCACATTCAGATATAAAAATAGTGGACAATCTTTCTTTCATTCATTCCTCAATATCTATCTGCACACCTCCATGGTGGTGACTAGAGGAGGGACTTGAGTGAGTGGACACCTCCACCCACTGCTGGAGTTCAGTATGCATGCACACTGAACTGCGCAGCAAAGTCTACTGGACAGTTGGCTACAATTTTTATTTTTGTTTTTGAGTGGTGGTTTCTGTCTCTGCTTTTATATTGTTTCTGGTTTTGTTCCTTTTGGTCTCACGTTTTTCCTAGGGGTGGGAGATTTCTGCCCCTACCTTATCGAAGAAAAGACAGCAACTGTTCCCAGATAGTCAAGCTACAAGCATGCCCCTTAACATCCCACCATCTGGACTGGAGACAATACCAGCTGCTAGGCATTATACATGAAAAAGAAAGTTTATCCCCAGATAACATCCACGAGGAGGCACTCAGTAAGCTTAA
>NW_006413209.1:3433-4855 GCF_000296735.1 Chrysochloris asiatica | reverse complement strand
ATAATTACAGTGAATGTCAATGGATTAAATGCACCAATGAAGAGACAGAGAGTGAAAGAATGGATAAGAAAACAAAACCCTTCAATATTCTGCCTGCAAGAGACACACGATATTTTTACACACAAAGATGAAAATAGACTAAATGTTAAAGGAAAAAATATACCAAGCTAATTGCAATAATAAACAAGCAGAAGTGGCAATACTAAACGCTGAAAAATTAACTTTAAGGTGAAAACCAGCATAAGAGATAAAGAAGAACACTATCTCATGATTAAAGTGTCAATTGAGCAAGATGACATAACCATAATAAATCTTTCATTTGGTGCTCCAAATGAAAGAGCACCAAGATATATAAAGCAAGCCCTACTAGAATTGAAGAAAGAAATAGATAAAGCTACAATTATAATGGAAGCTTTTGCTATGCCACTTTTGAAAAGGGATAAATAGAACAACCTGAAAGAAACTCGACAAAGTTACAGAGGACCTAAACAGCACAATCAATAAACTTGATCTCATAGGTGTGTATAGAAAATTCAACCCAACAAAAGCACAATACACACATTCTTTTCCAAGGCACATGGAACATTTTCCAGAATTGACCATGTGTTAGGTCACAAAGCAAGCCTCCATAAATTTACACACATCAAAATACTACGAAGCAACTTTTCAGACCACAATGCTAGAAAGCTAGAACTCAATAATAATAAGAAGACCAAGAAAATAAAGTTGAATACATGGAAACTGAGTAACACCCTGCTGAAAAGCAACTGGGTACTAGAAGAAATAAAATGTGAACACACAAAGTTCCTAGAAACAAATGAGAATGAAAACACAACATACCAAAATCTTTGGGACCCGGCAAAAGTGATACTGAGAGGACAATTCATTTCAATAAATGTGCAGACCCAAAAAGAAGAAAGAACCAAAATTAAGACATTAACACAGCATCTACAAAAATTAGAATCAGACCAACAGAGAGAACCTACAGTCATCAAAAGAAAAGATATAATAAAGATTAGAGCAGAAATAAATGAGATAGAAAACAGAAAAACTATAGAAAGAATCAACATGACAAGAAGCTGATTCTTTGAAAGGATTAATAAAATTAACAAACCATTGGAAAACCTAACAAAAGAAAAGAGGGAGAAGGCAAAACAACACACATTAGAAACCACATGGGCGATGTCACAATGGAACCAAAGGAAATCAAAAGGATAATAACAGAATACCATGAAAAGTTGTACTCCAAAAAATTTGAAAACTTAGAAGAAATGGATACATTTTTAGAAAACCATGATCTACCTAAACTTACACGGAGTAAAGTAGAAAACTTGAACAGACACACAATAAAAGGAGAAATTGGTCAGGTTGCAAAAAAATTCCCAAACAAAAAAATCCAGGTACAAATGGCTTCACTTGTGA
>NW_006413209.1:0-1620 GCF_000296735.1 Chrysochloris asiatica | reverse complement strand
TGAGTTTATCTGATTTCCAAACAGACATCTTGTTTTCAAGAACAGATAGATTCTTTGGCAAAATATAACCCCAGAAGAAAGCTAAGTGAGAAACACATTGAGAAGTAAGAAGAAATGTTAAACTATTATAAGGAAGTTAGTAAATTGAATAACGTGGACCCACAGAAAATGCAAAAAAGGAATTATGTCACCAGTGCTGGGAATCAAATCAAAGAATTGTCCTCTACTGTGTAAATTTGAACCATCTGAAGGAAAAGCTTGTTGTGTTGTTATTCATTAGTCAAATTAGCTCCAACTCATGGCAACCAATGTACTACAGAACAAAACGGTGCTTAAGTTCTGCATTATCTCCATGATCACTGGTAAGTTTAAGTTCACTGTTGCAGCCATGGTACATTTTGAGTGCCTTCCAATGTAGGGGGCTCATCTTCCAGCACTGTACTCCATTATGATCATAAATTTTCAGAAATTGATTATTAGGCCTTTTTTCTAGTTTGTCTTAGTTTGGAAACTCCACTGAAACCTGTTCAATATTGATAAACCTGCTAGTATTTTAAATACTTGCAGCATGGCTTCCAGCATCATAGCAACATGCAAGCCACCACAGTACAATAAACTAACAAGCAGATCTGAAGAAATGTTAAAAATGTCATACATAGAAATACTAATACAATTGTAATTGTTGTTGTTGTCAAGTACTGTTGAATCAGTTCTGACCCATAGTGACCCTGTATAGGGCTTCCAAAGAGCGGTTGGTGAGCTTAAACTGCTGACCCTGCAGTTCAATCTGATTTTTTAATCTAGCACACTAGCCCAACCACCACACCAGGACAATTGTAATCTTGTTGTTATTGTTAAGTGCCATTGAGTCGGTTCTGACCCATAGCAATCCTGTATAGAGTTTCCAATGAGACATTGGTGAGCTTGAGCCACCAACCTTGGAGTTCAAATGGCTTTGAAGTCTGGCGCATTAATCCAGAGCGCCACACCAGGACTCCCAGGGTGTAAAAAAAAAAAAAAAAAAAAAATGTTATTTAATGTAAGGAAAAAAATTTTAATTATCATAGTGAAGCTGAAGACAGCTCATTATCAAGACCTGTGGTACCCACAACTCACTGGATTTTGGCAGATTCAATAATGCTTGTAGTACTTAGGAGTTCTAGGTTAGAAACCAAGGAAAGTTATGACCCAAAAGGTATTTTGATATTTCTTCCAGGTGATGATTAAATCTTAGAAAGCAGTAGAAGTAATGGGAGAAGAATAGCTACCTATTTAGTCAAATAACAGAATTCAGTTTGGAGTTTTCTGAGACATGGATTTCTTTTAGTACATTTCATTGGTACATTTTAAAAGAGCATGGTATTTAAAAAAAAAAAAAGCTTTTATTGTGACTTGAGTGAAGGTTTACAAGGCAAATGATTAGTTTTATATTCAACAAATCATTGCAATGCTTATAATCTCTCCATGTACTATCAGCTAACAATGTTGCTATTAAGTGCCGTCGAGTCATCCAGCCCATAGAGAACCTGTATAGGATTTCCAAGGAGCAGAAGGTGAGCTTGAACCACCGACCTTGCAGTTCAAACGACTTTGCAGTCTGATGCAATAACCCACAGTGTC
>NW_006413208.1:6835-7396 GCF_000296735.1 Chrysochloris asiatica | reverse complement strand
TCTCTTAAGCCCCTTATAGGATTATGCACACATTTTTCTGGACATAGAAATTCACTATAGAGGAAACTGTAATGTGTTGGGCAGGATTTTGTTCACATAGCTTCTATAGAAAGCATCCAACCCTTTGCGTAAACTAAGGGTGGCAAACATTCTTTACACACTTTTAATCTTACAGGTATCCCCCACCCCTCCATCCCAATTCCTGTGCCCCTGGCAGACATCACTAATTGATCACAGTGTTTCCCCTGTTGATCTTAGATATGGCATCAGAATTGTTCCTGATATAACACTATAGGATGTTACTACTTACTAGTCCACCTGTGTGGTTGAAAGTGCTCGCCTCCTTCCACTTCAGTGCTTGCAGGCAACCTTATAAAGTCACCGTTCATGTGAATGGAGCCAAATAACTTGGAAGGCAAGTAGTTCCTGACCAGTCTTTTTAGTTTGTATTTTTATACCCAACACTCACCTTAGTGCCTGGCACATAGTGGTTAGTCAGTGTATGTTTGTTCTACAAATGAAAGAATTATACACATGAACACACTGAGGTAATTAACTGGA
>NW_006413208.1:4253-5400 GCF_000296735.1 Chrysochloris asiatica | reverse complement strand
CTGGATCATAGCCTGTTCTGATGGTGCCTCTGGGTTTTCTCTACATAGGACTTCATGTAAACACTACCAGGTGATTGGAGTTGACCCATGAGATGAAACCTATATCATGCTTCCTTGTATTTTATGAGATGTTAATAATGACTGTAATAGCTAACCAGAGAAGCCGGTCATTAGGTACATATTCTCTGTCCATTGGTTTTAGCATCCTTTTGTTGTTGGAAAGTGCTGTTGAGTAGGTTCTGATCCATAGTGACCTCTGTAAGGTTTCCAAGGAGCAGCTGATGAGCCTGACCCACTGACCTTCCAGTTCAAACTGGTTTTGCAGTCCAGCACATTAACCCACAGTACCACACCAGGACTCCAGGCATCCCGTTACCTGATTTATTTAATACTAATAGCATCTCACTGCTCTGGATGTTGTTAATATTTCTGTTTTATTGTTGAGGAAACAGGCTCTGAGGTCAGAGCTTAAGACGCACCCTCAGGATCATTGTTGTTGACATCTGCCATGGCGTCAGCTCTGACTTGTAGGGATCCATGTGTTCCACTGATGAAACTGTGCCCAGTCCTTCCTGACAACTATTGCTGTGCTTGAGCCCGTAGCTGCTGGCCCTGTGTCAGTCCATTTCCTTGTGGGTCTTCCTCTTTTCCACTGATCCTCCTCTTTACCAAGCACAATGTCTTTCCTCATGGGCTGCTGTCTCCTGATACTATGTGCCAAGTATGAGAGCTGAAGACACACCATCCTGGCTTCTTAGGAAGATTCTGGTTGTATTTCTTCTAACACAGATCTATTTGTTGTTTTGGCAACCCATGGTATTTTAATATTCTTCTCCAATACCATTACTCAGATGCATGAATTCGTCTATGGTCTTCTTTATTCACTGTCCAGCTGTCATGTATAACAAGTATATTTGGCAGAATTCTCCAGAGACACAGAACCAAAATAATATTAAGAGGGGCCTTCAAAAAGTGTGTAAAGGACCCTCATATATGGAGTTCCTGGGTGGCACAAAGCACTCAATACTAGCCAAAACTTTGGAGATTTGAACTCACCCATACACACCAAGCCATGATGCTTTCAATACCTCATATGCATGTGAAAGCTGGGTAGTGAAGAAGGAAGATCATAGAAGAATTGATGCTT
>NW_006413208.1:2211-3435 GCF_000296735.1 Chrysochloris asiatica | reverse complement strand
TGAGACAGAGATTTAAGGGTTGTAGTTGTGGATGATGCCACATCCAAAATCTGCAGATGGGAGGCTGGAGACTGTGGAAATTCCAGCGGGATCTCTGTGCTGCAGTTTCAGAGCAGAATTCCTTCTCCTGAAGACTTGGTTTCTGTTCTTAACGCCTTCACCTGATTGGATCAAACCCATCCACATTATATAGTGCAATCTACTTAGAGTCAAGTGATTGTAAGTGTTTACTACATCTAAAAAATACCTTCATAGCAACATCTATTTGAGTGTTTGACCAGACAGCTGGATATCATAGTCTAGCTGATTTGACCCATAAAGTTAACTGTTATATAATGCTTGACCCTAAGTGAGATCTCTCAAACTCTGTGTCTTAACTAGTAAGACATGCTACCTCCTCATGTTTAACAGAGTAGATTCCTTGGGTCTTTAAGATCCTTTTAATTCATTCAGGCATTCTCTGTCTTTATAAAAGAGATGGAATTCAAGTCACTACAGTTTAATCAACAGACCGCAGTTTTATAGAGCCAGTGTTATAAAATGGGATACTTTTCCCCAAAGTACTACTCACATGCTAAACTCACATGCATGAGGCCACAGGACTCAGCATGGTATACCTCCTTCATCTTCTTCTAAAGTGACGTGCTCCAGGTGGTGGTGGCAAGTCCCGGATTCTCTAACCCCGAACAGGTGAGTTTTCTTCCTTGACCTCAGGCACAGAGCCATATGGGACAAGCAGGCCAGCCTGTTCTATAGCTGTCTGCTCCAGAGAATGGGTGCTGGGAAGGGGAAGTCAAGTTGAGCGACCTTAGTCATGCTAGTTTTTGACAGGTCTCCTGGGCCCCATGTCGTTGGACTTCAGGGACCTCTCCCCCTCAGGACAGTCTTCCAGGTAGGATTGTCGTGAGGTTAGTTTCAAGTCTGTCTAAGGATTTTTTTTTGTTTTGTTTTAAACAAAGTAAGCATTTACTCATTTGTAAAGGAGTTTCTCTGTGGGCTAATGCAAAGTCGGTTTGAACCGTAAAGTCGGCAGTTCAAGCTCATCAGCCGCTCCTTGGAAACCCTATACAGGGTCACTATGGGTCGGAACTGACTCGATAGCACATAACAAAAACAACAACAACATGTATAAAACCAAACATTTGCCACTTGAACAATTTTTACATGTATAATTAAATGGCATTGCTTACGTTCTTCGTGTTGTGTACCTAACAATGTCACTCC
>NW_006413208.1:811-1521 GCF_000296735.1 Chrysochloris asiatica | reverse complement strand
GCCTTTTCAGGCCCTGTGGTATGTGCATCACACAATTTTTATTCTCTCATCCTCTTGTTGAAAAGAAACAGAGGAGATCTGAACCCGGGACTCATCGGAAGTCCTTGTAGCTCCATGCTGCCATGTCAGTTCCAACCCTAGTGACCCTCCGTAGAAGGGAAGGAAGTGCCACCTAATCAGATACCAGCCTTACAATCTTTACTGTCTTTTCAAGCCATTGTTGTAGCCGCTGTATCAGACCATCTTGTTGGGGGTCTTCTTCTCTTTCCTCTACTTTACCAAGCGTGGTATCATTTTCCAGGACCTGGGCTCTCCTGATAACGTGTTCTGAAGTATGTGAGATAAAGTCTCATTATCCTTGATTCTAAGGAACAGTGTGGCTCTCCTTCCTCTAAGACAGGTTCGCTCTTCCTTCTAACAATCTATGGTGCATTCAATATTGGGAGCGAATTTTTCAAAGCCTGATACAGAGGATGCCTCGGATGCGTGTTCTGATACAAGTCTCCAGTCCCACGCGTAGGCACAGATCTTAAGCTTGCAGAGGGAAAACTTGGTCTTTGAAGTCAGGATAGGTAGCCTCAGGTCCTAGTCCCAGGAAGTGCTAACCTTGTAACCTTGACCAAGCACAGGACTTCTCTCTAAGTCTCAGTTTCTTCATCTTCTTAAATGGGGAAAGGATTAGACTTGCATAGATGGATGTGGAAAGTCCT
>NW_006413208.1:0-673 GCF_000296735.1 Chrysochloris asiatica | reverse complement strand
TAGACAGTTTCACAAAACGTGCATTATTTACTGATCAACTGTAGTGTCTCCTTTGGAGCCATTGCGCTCAGTCGTGGCCTGTCAATCTCTAGATGTCTCTATGATCAGTCTGTGGATATGCATATTAAAACAGAAGCGTTATTGTGCATGTGTGGTGGGGCTTTTTAATTGTTAATAAGGTTGCTGCTTTAAAAAGATACCGGGATCATTTGCTCCTGTGATGATGGCTAATAGCCTGCTTGATTGCTTGAGAATTAACCCATTGCTGGGCAGTCAATTCCAACTCCTAGTCAACCTACAGGATGTAGCAGAACTGCCCCCCAGGATGCCCAAGCTTGCAGTCTTTATAGGAGCCCACTGCCACATCTTTCTCCCATGGAACTGCTGGTGGGTTTCAAGCACTGACCTTGTTATTAGCAGCTGAATACTTAACCCCTGTTGAGCCATAGCTCTGTGCATGAAAGCAAGAACATATAAATGATGCTATGTGATAAAGCACTGGACCGCATGGTCTGTTTAATCCTCAAGGTCAGCGGTACAAATTCACCAACCACTTCTTGGAAACCATATACAGGATCGCTGTGAGTCGGAACCAACTCCAAGGCACTTAAAATCAACAACAGCAAAGCTCAGGTTGATGGAATATGAGGGCGGAAAATGGTACTTATTATAG
>NW_006413207.1:7121-7589 GCF_000296735.1 Chrysochloris asiatica | reverse complement strand
ATTCTTGGGTTTCCTTTTCTTGATTTGATGTTACTCTACATTTTATTCTGTTCTTCTTTTTGACAGTCTGTTTTATACTGAGATCTACCTGACTGCCTTACCACCTGGATCTCTGTTACTATATTTTTCCCTTTCACATTGTAGTTGTCTTCATCATAGACTGACCTCTAAGATGCCCTAATTTCATCATTGTAGTTTTTATCCTCTGGTCTCTTCTATCTCTGGTCTTAGTTCCTGGTGATGTTGCCATCCATGCCAATTTCTCATTATCTGTTCTCATTGGTTCTCAGTCCAAATACTCCCTTTAGTATGTGTTGGAGGCCTGGCTTGGCCTTTACAAAATGCCTTAATTTCTGTTTATTATGAAACATTCTGATTTCACCATCATATTTAATAAACAGCTTTGCTTGATATATGATTCTTGGTTGGTTGTTTTTATATGTCTTTCCTTTTCCTTCTTACCTGCAT
>NW_006413207.1:4297-4903 GCF_000296735.1 Chrysochloris asiatica | reverse complement strand
CTACAAAGGCAAGAAGGGACTGACTTACAAGCTTTCAAGAGGGAACCTAGATCCAGAGGGCATGGAGAAAGGTAAAATCTCTACTGAGTAGTATCCAATCTGTCTGAGCCCAGCTGATGAAAAGAAATGTGAATAGGTCTTTTGTGATACAACAGTAAATCATTGTTATCAGGACTGATTGTGAGTGATAGGAATGTAAAGGTAGACGTTTTGTAGGAAGGAGAGGAGTGATTGATTTTGCAGTCTAGGAGCAGAGGTCCTGGGGACCATCAAAAGCAAAGAGCTGAGAGTGGGACCCTACCCAGAGAAAAAGTGATGCCAGCGATGAAAGCAGAGACGATGGCATGGAGAGGTTGAGCAGCTGGGTTCTTTAGACCCAGAGAGGGAGAGGGACTGTGTGCTGATGACTGGGGGGTAGGCTTGCAGGGTATACCATTTGGTTGGTTGATGATGCATGTAGAAGATTGTAACCATGGTAATGAAATGATATACAATAGGATGAATGTAAAACTAATGTTCTCCCATGTAAGCTATCACAAAATTTACAATAAAACATTACAAAAAGTGCATAATAACTATATTTTGAACACTCTTAACAAAACCTGA
>NW_006413207.1:0-453 GCF_000296735.1 Chrysochloris asiatica | reverse complement strand
AATTTCCCAAAATCTCTAGTTAAATTTCTACCCACATTCCTACATGTTCCCACAGCTCTTGTTTGTTTCTTTGCTATCTTTCAGGTGCCTCAGTGTCTCTTGCTGAAACTAAGCAGGATGTTGATTGTAAGATTGTTTCTTTGCTATCTTCCGGGTGCCTCAGTGTCTCTTGCTGAAACTAAGCAGGATGTGGATTGTAAGATTGTTTTTAGCTCTCTTACAGGTGCCTCAGTGTCTCTTGCTGAAACTAAGCAGGATGTGGATTGTAAGATTGTTTCTTTGCTATCTTCTGGGTGCCTCAGTGTCTCTTGCTGAAATTAAGCAGGATGTTGATTGTAAGATTGTTTTTTAGCTCTCTTACAGGTGCCTCAGTGTCTTGAAACTAAGCAGGATGTAATCTTAAGCTTGAATTGACAAAGCTTTTAGCTGATGTGGCTTTTTCTAATGGTGAAA
>NW_006413206.1:4678-7146 GCF_000296735.1 Chrysochloris asiatica | reverse complement strand
AGTTTGAATTTGCATATCAGTAATTGATGGTCTGTTCCACAGTCTGCCCCTGGCCTTGTTTTCACTGATGATATGGAGCTTTTCCATCTTCTCTTTCCAAAGATGTAGCCTAGGATATAGATGTTTATAAAGTTCCATTTCATTTTTTGACATTTTCCAGTCTTCCTAGATTCATACTTTGTACATTCCATGGACAATTATTCGTAGTATTTTGTTTTTATCCTTTTTATTCCTGTAGGCTCTGTTATAACATCATCCATATCATTTCTTATTTGTGTTATTTGCATCTTCTTTTTTTGTTGTTGTTGTTAGATTTGCCAATTGTTTGTTGATTTTTTTGAGCTTTCCAAAGAACTAACTTCATCTCTTGTTGATTCTTTCTATTGTTTTTCTGTTTTCTATTTAATTTATTTCTTACCTAACTTTTATATTATTTTTCTTCTGGTGGCAATACGATTTCTTTACTGCCATTTTTCTGAGCATTGGAGAGATTGCATTAAGGTATTGACTTTGGTTCTTTCTTCTTTTGGATGTGTATGTTTATTGCTATAAATTGCCTCTGAACACTGCTTTAGCTAAGTCCCAATGATATTGGTATGTGTGTTTTCATTGTTTAATTCAAATAATTTTTTTAATTTTGTTTTTTGTTTGCTCTATTACCCACTAGCTTTTAAGCAGAATTTTGTTCAATTTCCACTTATTTGATACTTTTTCCTTGATATTTCTATTATTTATTAATAATTTTATAGCATTTTTTCTGGGAAGATGATTTGTAGTATTTTGATGTCTTAGAATTTATAGAGGCTTGTTTTTTGGCCAAGCATATGTGAAGTGGAAAATAATGTATATTGTGCTATTCTTGGGTTGAGTGTTTTATTATGTCAAGGAAATCATGTTGGCTAATTGTGTTGTTTAGTTCTTCTGTGTTTTGTTGAATTTCTTTCTGGTTGTTCTATTCTTCATCAAGAGTGTTGCATTAAATTTTTCTACTTGTGTTATAGATTTGTCTATTTCTTTCTTCAATTCTATTAGGATTTGATTCATGTATTTTGAGTCTCTTTCATTGGGGGCATAGATTTTAATTATGGTTGTGTCCTCTTTTTCAGTTGAGCCCTTAATCATGAAATAACTTCCCTCTTTGTTTAATATTCTTGTTTTTCCTTAAAGTTTATTTTATTAGAGAATAAGACTGCCACTCCTGCTCATTTTTGATTGCCAAATTTGCAAGAAAAAAAATTTTGACCCCTTGATTTCAGTCTGTTTGTTTCTTTTGTGTGTAATATGTGTCTTTTAGAGACAGAATATTGAAGGATCCTGGTTGTTGTTGTTTTTTGTTTTGTTTTGTCTATTCTGTGACTCTCTGATTTTTGAATGGTGCATTTAATCAATTTACATTCATTGTAATTATCAATGGGCATGAATATACTACTGTCATTTTGCTGTTTTTCTGTGGTTTTTGTTTTTTGCTTGTTTTTGGTGATCCTGCTGATTTCTTTGTATCACTGAAAATCTTATGAATAGCAGAGAAACATTGTCAGATATAGTGCCAGGAAATGAGCCCCACAGGTTGGAAAGCACTCAAAATGCGAAGGGGGAAGAGCTGCCTCCTCAAAGTAGAAATGACCTTGACCATGATAACGCAAATGGAGTAAAGGCTGTGGAAGAAAAGCCCGTGTGACCTTCATTTTCTGATGGGGCACAACTCAAAATGAATAGAAACAGCTGTAAACATCCATTGAAAATCAGAACATGGAATGTACGAAGTATGAACCTGGGAAAATTGGAAGTTGCCAAAAATGAAATGGAAAGCATAAACATTGATATCTTAGGCATTAGGGAGCTGAAATGGACTGGTATTGGCCATTTTGAATCTGATGACCACATAGTTTACTATGCCTGGAATGACAAATTGAAGAGGAATGGTGTTGCATTCATTGTCAAAAAGAACATATCCAGATCAGTCATGAAACAATGCAGTCTGTGATAGGATAATATACATGTGCCTACAGGGAAGCCCAGTTAATATTTACATACCAACCACTAAAACCAGTGAGGATGAAAATAGAATAATTCTACCAACTTCTTCATTTAAAATTGATCAAACATGCAATCAAAGTATATTGATCATTACTTGTGATTGGAATGCAAACGTTGGGAGCAAAGAGGAAGGATCAGTGGTTGGAAAATATGGCCTTGGTGATAGAAATGGTGCTAGAGAACACATGATAGAATTCTGCAAAAGCAATGATCTGCTCATTTCAAATACCTTCTTTAGCTAGAGATAAGAGATGACTATAAACATGGACCTCACCAGATGGAATACATAGAAATCAAATTGACTACATCTGTAGAAAGAGACCATGGAAAAGCTTCATATCATTAATGAAAACAAGGCCAGGGGCAAACTGTAGAATAGACCATCAATTACTCCTATGCAAATTCAAACTGAAGCTGAAGAACATGTAAAC
>NW_006413206.1:0-3146 GCF_000296735.1 Chrysochloris asiatica | reverse complement strand
TTAAAGTGTTGAAGATCAAAGATGTCAGCTTGAGGACTAAGGTGCGCCTGATCCAAGCCATGGTATTTTCAATAACGTCATATGCATGGGAAAGCTGGACAGTGAATAAGGAAGATCATAGAAGAATTGATGTCTGAGTTATGGTGTTGGAGGAGAATATTGAAAGTGACATTGGCTGCCAAAAGAACCAATAGATCCATTTTGGAAGAAGTGCAGCAGAGTGCTCCTAGGAGGCCAAGATGGCCAGAATTTGTCTTTCATACTTCAGACATATTTTCAGGAGGGACCAGTCGTTGGAGAAGGATACCATGTTTGGTAAGGTGAAGGGTCAGAGAAAAAGAGGAAGAACCCTAACGAGATGGATTGGCCAAGTGGCAACATCGATGGACTCAAGTGTGGCAACAGTAGTGCGATTGGTCCAGGATCGGGCAGTGTTTCATTCTGCTGTGCATAATGTCACTATGGGTGGGTACTGACTCGATGACACCTAACAACAATTACTTTCTGGTTGATTTAGCTAGGCTTTATTTTTGCTTATAAAACCCATTACTATCCAACATTATGCTATAAAAGTATTCATTTCTTTGTTTTGGCCACTAGAATTTCAACTCCATGAGGGCAAGGATTGTTCTTTATTTACTGTTGTATCCCTAACACCTAGGCAGTGTAGGCACATAACAACATTTTCAGCAGATGAATTAATTCATCTTGTTTAAGGCCCACTAGAAAATAATTCAAGTTCATTGATAAGGAAAATATTTCTAGAAGATGGAATAAATTCTGAAGGTTACAGCTTCAAAGTTCAGTCTAATATTTAAACTAAAATCTTTTTGATTATAAACCTATCATTTTGGGACTTTTTCAATTTATAACAATGCTCATATAATTATCCATGTGAGTATATTATCTTTCATTAGAATTCATTTTCCTCACTTGGAAAACCAATCTTACGATTCTTTTGATGTACTACTATATTGGATGAGGATATAATCTCTCATGTTGAATTACTAGTTGAAAAGTTACGATCCAGTCTGCATATTAATAGTATTCTAATTAATAGTATTCTAATTAATAGTATCATATTAATAGTATCCTAATCATTTCATTTATGGATGAGGCGATCTGCTCCCGTAAAGATTTACAGCCTCGGAAACCCTATTCAGGGTCGCTATGGGTCGAAACCGACTCAACGGCACTTAACAACAACAAACAACATATTTCAACAATGGAGTCCTCGTGTGGCGTTGTGGGTTAATGCGCCAGACTGCAAAGCCATTTGAACTGAAAGGTTGGCAGTTCAAGCTTACCAGCTGCTCCTCGGAAACCCTATACAGAGTCACTATCGGTTGGAATTGACTCTACAACACTTAACAACAACAACATATTCCAACAATCACTGGAAGATTTAAAACAAAGTCAAGCCAGTTTTCCCTCAAATAAAGAAGATAAGGCAAGTACATAAATATCTGAATAACAACTAGATGGGACATTTTTTGTATTTAGGTCCCCTTGTATAGAGCTAAGTTTTTCTAAGGTATTTTATGTCCTTCTTATGTATACCTAATTTATCAAAATGGACCATAAATCATTTTATTTTGTCTCATTTCAAGATTTTTTAAATTCAGAATAGGAATTTGGCTATGATGTTCAAGTGTTTATCTTCTTTAAAAAGGTTGTTGTTGTTGTTAAGTGAACAAACACATCCCTTTTCATGCTTATTGTCCACTTTTAGGATTCCATTGCATAAACTTACATATATTTATGCCCCCACCCAAAGCATGTCATGTGAAAGCATGGAACAACATAACAAGTTGCGTGTTTCACATATCATTTTAATGTTATATTCCAAGACTGTAAATCTTCACAAATCACACTGCTACATCTTTCTCCCAAAGAGCAGCTGATGGATTTGAACCACAAACTTTATGATTAGCTGCTGATCACTTAACCATTATGTCACCAGGCTCCTAATTAATTGATAAAGTCTTCAAACTATCAAGATTAAACATAACATTTTCTTAACAGTATATTTTCTCTAAACAAGCAAGCTACACACACACACAAAGTTAATAATCAGAAATGTGACCATATATCATGGTTTTGAAATGAAGGATTCAGTTTAGTTTTAACACCTACTAACTCAGGCTAGGATTCTAGTGTGGCACTGTAGGATAAATATTGGACTGCTGACCACAAGGTCAGCAATTCAGTCCTCAGAAACTCTATACTGTGTTCCTATGAGTTGGAACTGACTCAATGGCACTTAAAAACAACAACAGCAACAACTTAGGCTATGGTAGTCTGATGCACCTTCCCCTGGACATAGCATAATGTTAGATAGTAAAGGTGTATTGTGAAGTGTGTTTTCCCCCCTAGACTATGCTTGGAAGAATAGAGCCTCAATTGCTAGTTATGCCATCCTCCTCAAAGCTCTTCCCCTAGTCCATCTACTCCAAATCATTCCTTGACTTCAAGTTAAATGGTTCTCACAAGTACTTTCTTCTAGACTACAATTCAATAACTGATTTCCTTTCAAAGTGATGCTTTAATATCTTGAGGGCTTGGGACTGTGAGACACTAAAGTCTTCAGTTTTATGACTATATTTCTCACTTCCTTTTGCAAAATTCTTGTCATTTAAAGTTATCCCTAGGCCTGCTTTCTTGTACTTTGTTGTTTTTCTTAAGTGCCATCAAGTGGGTTCAGACTCATAGACACTTTGTATATGATTTCCAAGAAGCAGTCAGTGGTTTGAACCACCAACCTGTGGTTACCAGTCATAGTTATTTTACAGTGCCAAACCACAACTTCTTTTGTCCTCTGTAGTTCTTGTTGTTAAGTGCCATTGAGTCATATCCTACCTATAGTGACCCTGTATAGGGTTTCCAAGGAGTGGCTAGTGAGCTGGAATCACTGATCTTGCAGTTCAGACCAACTTTGTAGTCCAGTGCATTAGCTCACAGTGCATTAGTTTTTTATTGTTGTTGTTGTTTATTTTTCAAGTTTTTATTGTGAAGTTTACATGGGAGAACATCAGCTCCACATTCATCCTATCGTATCTGGTTTCACTGCAATGATCACAATCCTCTCCACGCATCATCAAATAATCCCAAAGGGAATACCACACAGACCCACCACCCCATCCCAC
>NW_006413205.1:5359-7217 GCF_000296735.1 Chrysochloris asiatica | reverse complement strand
TGGGAGAAAGATGAGGCTTTCTGTTCCTGTAAAGATTACAGCCTCAGAAACCCTTTTCAGGGTCGCTATGGGTTGGAACCTACTGGACGGCACTTAACAACAACAACATTCTTTGAGCAATTAATTTCTACCTTTTTTAGTACAAGCTGTCCCAAATTTATATTGTTTTGTTTTTAAAATTTTTTTTCACAACCTTATCCCTGAAATCAATCATTTCTCCAAAAACCCTGTTTCTTTTAGCGGAGAGTAATAGCCTCCTGATTTGTCATTACTACTAAGCTCCTTCCACAAACAGAGCTAGAAACTATATATGTGTGTGTGTGTGTGTATATATATATAATTTCACAAATTTTGTTCAGCCCCAAAGAATTTTTTCGTTATCTTGTTCAATTTCACATTTATATCTTCTTCCACAGTGAGAACAGTTGCCTCTCATCATCAGTATAATTTCTCATTTCTGTAAAAAATAATTTTAAATTTAAAAATCAGGGTAAACTCAAAGGATAGTTACACATGTGAACGAATGTCATTCATTTCCAGATAAATTCGGTAAATGAACAAATGCCACTAAATATTTTTTTCAGTTGATCCATTATTAATTACTTACCCAAACCACTGAAGCCATTGTCACTGAATCAATTCTAATTCCTAGTGACCCCATAGTACAGACTAGAACTGCCTATAGGGTTTCCAAGACTTTAAATCTTTGTGAAAGCCGACCACCACATCTTTCTCCCTTGGAGTGGCTGATGGGTTCAAACCGCAGGTCTCTTTGTTAGCAACCAAGTGCTTTAACCACCACATCCTCAGGGTTCCTTAATATTCCTAATCTACTATAGTCTTGTTTTCTAATTATAAATTGAGTGAGGGTTTATAGACCAGATACTTAGTTTTACATTAAACAAATCATATGCTTCATGTCATCTCAATGATTACAATTATCCCACTTCATACCTGTGTATCTTGTTTCTTTCCATTTTTTCCAACTCTTCTAAATTTTGTCCTTGGGTAAATGTTGTCCTTTTGGTCTTGAAAGTGGTGTTGTCCTGCCCCTACCCCTCCATATACCTATATATTGCTTGGCTGCAAAATGAGCCTTGGGAATTCAGTTTCAGGCCAGAAGGATGACCAAGGACCATATTTACTATATTTTTTATCTTACTCAGACTTCTGGTTTTAGTTCTAAATTTTGTCAAAAGCAGAAAGTTTAACAAGTAACTCATCAAAATTAATGTAAAATTGCAAAAGTAAGATGTGACAATGTTGTTAAGTGACACTGGGTAGATTCCAACTCTTAGTGACCTTGTATAGGAGTTTCCAAGGAGTGACTGATGATCCTCAACCGCCTGCCTTACTGTTCAAACTGACTTTATGGTTGAAACCTACCTTGCAGCCCAACGCAACATGAAAATCTATTGAATGAACAGCAACTAAAGGGAGAGAGTCGGATTAAGAATACTACATGTACAAAAACAGTCTTGTCAGGATTCCAAATGTGGAAGGAATGTTATTCAATTCATATTGTTCCTGTATATGGCTTACAAGGAGCCATTGGTGGGTTTGAACCAGCAAACTTTCAGTTAGCTTGCCATTAAAGTGCTGTCGTGTCAGTTCCCACTCATAGCAACCCTATATAGGGTTTCCAAGGAGTAGCTGGTGAGTTTGAACCACTCACTTTGCAGTTCAAACTGACCTTGTGTTGGAATGCTTATCCTATGGCTCCACACCAGGGCTCTGTGGGAGGAGCGAGGAGGTAAGCTATTTATTGTTGTTGTTATTGTTAAGTGTTGTCGAGTCAGTTACAACCCATAGTGACCCTGTATAGGGTTTCTGAGGAATAGCTGGTAAGCTTGAACCG
>NW_006413205.1:3088-4574 GCF_000296735.1 Chrysochloris asiatica | reverse complement strand
CTTTATTAAATAAACATATTAAAATATGAAGCTGTTGTTGCTTGGAGTCCTGGTGTGGTGCTGTGGGTTAATGCACCAGACTGCAAAGCCATTAGAACTTCAAGGTCGGTGGTTCAAGCTCACCAGCTACTCCTCAGAATCCTATACAGGGTTGCAATAGATCAGAACCGACTCAACAGCACTTAACAACAATTCTTGCTTGAGAAAAAAATGGAGGTTAGATAAGACATGTCCATAAAGTACAGAGCCCTGGAAGACAACATTTGGTGGGTTTAGTAGAATGCCTCCATACATGCATACAGATAGGCAGTGGGTACACTTTAATATTTTGGCCATAACTCTAGCAGGAACAAGCGGGCAGGGAATTAAATATATCCAAGGACTTCAGCACAAAGACCCAGAAATGGAAAATATGACAGAGAAATTGAGACATGAAAAAGGAAACAGGTCAGACATAAATTCAAAGTTCCAGAAAGAGCTAATCTCTACTTTTGTATATATTTTAAATATTTCATTACAGTTTTTGTTTTCAAACCAGGAATGAAATA
Organism: Chrysochloris asiatica; assembly: GCF_000296735.1. Classification (NCBI taxonomy): domain Eukaryota; kingdom Metazoa; phylum Chordata; class Mammalia; order Afrosoricida; family Chrysochloridae; genus Chrysochloris; species Chrysochloris asiatica. The sequence continues at coordinate 4,026 of NW_006413205.1, read as the reverse complement.
GACATTTTTAGATAAGCAAATGAGCTTGCAACTAATATCATTGCAGAAACTTACACAAAACATAGTTCAGGAAGAAAAAATAACTCCAAAAGAAAGTTTGAAATGCAAGAAAGAATGTTGAATGTTAAGTCTCTCAAAATGGTAAATATGTAACTTTAGACAAATACTATTTATATAAGATCATAATCTCTGATTTGTAAAATTAATAGGAACTAAAATATCAAAAACTTATGAGTTAAGTTAAAAAATCTTAAATACTGAAGAATGTAAATAGAATGGGTAATTTTCAAATCAGGTATATGTGGAAAAGAAAAATGTATTAATTGTAAAGAAGTTAAGGAAGGGTCAGAGAATATAGAAAAGAAAGGAACAAAATAAGATGGTGGAAGTAAATCCAAATATATTTCACACCGCAGTCAATATATTTTTTTCTAGTTGAAGAAAACAAATGTCACATTAGATTTAAAAAGAAGAAAAAAATAATAATGTATCTCCAGCTATATGCTTAAAGTAATTTTCTAGTAAGTAGATGAAAAAAGTGTATATGCCAGGTAAATACTAACCAGCAAAGGCTGATATGGTCATATTAATAAGAGAATACAGAGAAAATTATCTTCACTGCGCGCTCATAAAAGTTAAGTTTCCAGGAATATATAAAAATTCTTAACTTACATGCTTCTAGTAACATAGTTTCAAACTATACAATGGTGAGTCAAAAATTGGCCATACTTCGGTTACGTTAAAATGCATATCCACACCAGATGACAACATTAAGCATGCACGTGATATGATTCTGTCTAATAGACTAGTCTACCACACATCTGTCAGTTTGGCATACTGTGGTGGCTTGTGAGTTGCTGTGATTCTGGAAGCTATACCACAGGTATTTTAAATACCAGCAGGGTCAACCATGGTGGACAGGTTTCAGATGAGCTTCC
>NW_006413205.1:1790-2293 GCF_000296735.1 Chrysochloris asiatica | reverse complement strand
CTGGTGATTGGAATGCAAAGGTTGGAAACAAAGAGGAAGGATCAGTAGTTAGAAAATATGGCCTTAGTGATAGAAATGATGTCGGAGGAGATTGCATGTTAGAATTCTGAAAAACCAATGATTTGTTAATTTCAAATACCTTCTTTAGACAACATAAGAGATGATTATACACATGGACCTCACCTGATAGAATACACAGAAATCAAATTGACTACATCTGTGGAAAGAGACAAAGGAAAAGCTCCATACCATCAGCCAAAACAAGGCCAGGGGCAGACAGTGGAACAGACCATCAATTGTTCATATGCAAATTCAGACTGAAACTGAATAAAATGAAAACAGGTCCATGAGAGCCAAAATATGACCTTGAATATATCCCACCTGAATTTAAAGATCATCTGAAGAACAGATTTGTGGGATGACATCAAGAACACCATACAGGAAGAAAGCAAAAAGTCATTAAGACAAGAAAGAAGGAAAAGATCAAAATGGATGTCAGAAGA
>NW_006413205.1:0-614 GCF_000296735.1 Chrysochloris asiatica | reverse complement strand
TCAATGTAAAGAAACCAAAAATCCTCACCACTGGACCAATAAACAGCAATTCTTATCAACAGAGAAAAGATTAAAGTTGTCAAGGACTTCATTCTTATTGGATCAACCATCAATACCCATAGAAGCACCACCCCAGAAATCAGTGCACTGCATTAGGCAAATCTGCTGCACAAGACCTTTTTTAATTGTTGAAGAACAAAGATGTCAGCTTGAGGACTAAGGTGCACCGGACCCAAGTCATGACATTTTCAATAACCTCATATGCATGCGAAAGCTGAACAGTGAATTAGGAAGACTATAGAAGAATTGATGCTTTTGAGTTATGGTGCTGTTGGAAAATATTGAAAGTGCCATGGGCTGCCTAAAGAACAAACAGATCTGTGTTGGAAGAAGTGCAGCAGAGTGCTCCTTGGAGGCCAGGATGGCCATCCTGGCCAAACTTTGTCTCTCATAATTTGGACATACTGTCATGTTTGATAAGGTGGAGAGTCAGAGAAAAAGAGGAGGACCCCCAGCGAGATGGATTGACAAAGTGGCAGCATCAATGAGTTCAAGCGTGACAACAATTGTGAGGTTGGCCCAGGACTGGGAAGTTTTTTGTTCTGTTGTGCATA
>NW_006413204.1:0-6994 GCF_000296735.1 Chrysochloris asiatica | reverse complement strand
TGCATAGTAAACCATGTGGTCGTCAGATTCAAAAGGGCCAATACCAGTCCATTTCAGCTCACTAATGCCTAAGTTATCGATGTTGATGCATTCCATTTCATTTTTGACAACTTCCAATTTTCCCAGATTCATACTTGGTACATTCCATGTTCTGATTTTCAATGAATGTTTACAGCTGTTTCTCTTCATTTTGATTTGTGAACCATTAGCAATGAAGGTCCTGTGAGCTTTTCTCTACTTTGAGGAGGCATCTTTTTCCCCAGTCGCATTCTGAGCGCCTTCCCACCTTCCGGTCCTGTATCTGTCAGTGTTTCTCTGCTATTCATAAGAGTTTTCAGTGACTAGCGATTCAGAAGTAGTTTGTCACTCTTTCTTCCTAGTCTTTGTTTGGAAGCTCATCTGAAACCTGTCAACCATGGATGACCCTGCTGGTTATTTATAATACCGGTGGCATAGCCTTCAGAATCAAATCAATTCAAACCACCACAGCATGACAGACAGACGAGTGGCGGTTGTGTGGTCGGTGTTAAACACAAATGTCCTTGCGCTATGGCCCTTAAGTCTGGCTCAAAGGTGGGATTTCCATCTTCGGATGTCGCGTCAGTCAAGAGGTGGAAGCGCAGCAGGGGCGACAGTGTTGTAATGAGATGCTTTGGGCTGGGCTTGTGGGTCTCTAAGTTGGTCAAGCCTGCCTCAGAGCCACAATTCAATGGCTAGCCCTGGAAGGTGCCCTCGCATCTGGGGTAAGTAGGATAGCCTGTCTGGCCACTGCAGTCTCTTCCCACTAGGCAGCATCCCCCTGTCCCCCCTGCAGTTGACCTGGTCTCCAGACACCTCTCACCCCGTGGTTCCGTGGTCTGGGGTTTCATTTAACACCTCCACCAGGTCTGTGCAGTTCTCGCACATCGTTCAGCTGCCACCCCTCCATTAGGGTGACCGTTAGAATCCAGCTCACTAATACCTAGGATGTCAATGTTTATGCTCCATTTCACTGTTACAACTTCCAGTTTTCCTAAATTCATACTTCATACATTCCATGTTCCAATCATTAAAGGACATTTGCAGCTGTCACTACACATTTTGAGCTGTGCCCCATAAGCAAATGAAGGCCCCAGAAACTTTACTCTGTTTGTGTCATTATGGTCAACTTTATTTTGAGGAGGCAGCTCTTTCTAGTCATTATTTTCCATGCCTTCCAGCCTGACGACAGGCTGATTTTCTGGCATTGTATCTGGCAATATGCTGGTGCTATTCACTGTGTTTTAATATTCAATATTCTGGTGCTATCTGACAGTGTTTCACTACTATTTAGAAGGTTTTCAGTGGCCAACTATTTGGAAGTAGTCAGTCTCTTCTCTTCCTAGTCTGTCCTCATCTGGAAGCTTAGCTGAATCCTGTTCATGGTAGGTAACCCTTCTGTCATTCAAACTACTGTCTGCATATCTTCCAGCATCACAGTAACATGCAAACTACTATAGGGTGACAAACTGACAGATGAGTGGTGGGAATATAAAGCTTAATAATATTAATAGACTAACGTGAGCTTAGTTTTCATAAATATATTGTGGTAATGGAGGATTGTTGTAATGAGGCGAGATGAGAACTCACTGTACTATCTCTGCAGCGTTTTGTGTAATTCTAAAGCTATTCCAAAATCAAAAGTTAAAAGCAAATTACTTGTGGAATATTTTTTTAATCATAAATGAAGACAAAAAACAGATTGGTTCTCAGATTTCCCTCTGTGAAAACCTCTCCTAAAACTGTCAAACTTGTTGCTAAAAGCTTTTGCAAAATCTGACTTTCACAAATAAGAAAATTACAATTGCTAAGTGAATCTGTGCTTTGTTTCCAGCAGTAATTTGTTTTCAAATATTATCTGAACTCTACTCCTTTGCAGAATTCAACACTTACTAATACAGAGTAAACTAGGCAACCTAATGATATGACTTAGTACCAATCTAAAGAGTAGGAGAAATTGTGAGTATTGCATGTGTGGCAATTTTCTATTTCATTTTATTTTCCTTCTTTCCCCCCCGACAATAAACAAACTTTACCATGTAAGCCACTGTTCATTGGTTAAGCCTGTCCTTATTCTAGAAAAATTAAGTTTCTGATAGAGTAGTATGTTTGTTATTTACTCAAACATGGTAATGAGAACTCTTCAAAGCAATTCTTACCAGATTAAGAATTTGAAAAATTATGAATACAAACTATAGAAAATAATATACAATTGCTAGTCTTTCATTAAGGAGCTCTGGTAGTGTAGTGGTTACGAATCGGGCTGTGAACTGTAAGGTCAGCAGTTCGAAACTACCAGCTGTTCCATGGGAGAAAGATGCGGCTTTCTGCTCCCATAAAGATTTACAGCCTCGGAAACCCTGTACAGGGTTGCTATGAGTTGGAACCGACTCCACGGCACATAACAACAACAACAACAAAGTCTTTCATTATTGTTGTGGTATTTTCTGTTAAGATTTACTTTCTCCATATTGATCACATTTTAGGAAATTTAGTTATATGAAGAGTATTCCTCATTATCTAAAGAGCTCTTGCAGAAAGTATGTAGAAATAATATGTTCTCCTTAGAAAAATAACAAATAAAACAAGGCAAAGTTAAATAAATTACCTGTAGCTATGTAACCAATCTGAAAAAAGAATTGGATGTGGTCTCTCTCCAGCTTTTGAAAAGAGGTAATTGAATCACCTTAGAAGTTGCTTTCAATTTTAAAATGTCTATTATGTTGAACTTATTACACTATTTTTCTTCCTTATGGTTCTTAGTCTGTTGAACGGTGTTAATTAATTTATGTACGAGACAGACAGCAAAAGCAGTGATAAAACTCTTCCATAGTTTTAGTTTAGACAATTTCTAAAAATACAGTGAGATCCTTCAAGGTAAATTACAAAACTTTCCAAATGTGCTTATAAACAAAGTATGCATCTTTCTCCAACCTGAAAACCATAATTTAAGGAAATTAAATTTCCTAAAACAACACGATTATCAGAAGACGTTTCACTCAGGATAAAAATGAGTTAGCCGATGAAGCCTTTAAGAGCCAGAATAATAAGTTTTTCTTAACGTTGTGGCAGTAAGAAAACAATGAGGGAAATGTTGCATATCTAGAAGAAGCTGTATATTATTTGTGGATTAGGCTTTCAGGCTCTGATTATTAAATGATATGCTTATCTATCTTCTTTATCTTAAGGCACTTTTTTGCCCCTCCTTCACTATTTGATCATAAATACATAGTCTCCAGCAAAAGGGGTAGTTCTCAAACAAGAAGATAAACCCAAATCACAGTAACAATTCACCATAAGAAAATCCTTGAGGGAAAAGGCAAGAACAAGTAGTGTGGAGTGGATAGGAGAGTTTAAAAACAAAACAGGCTGAAAATTAAATTAAATCCTGAGGTACACCATAACAACCAACAGTGGCATCTTGAAATCCATCAGACGGCCTTGAAGGCAAGAAGCTGAAATAGGACATTAAAGGCACACTCATATAAGGCTACAGATTTTTTTTTTTTTTTCCATTTTCTTCTCTTCCTCCTCTCCCCTTTCTGTGATTTTAGACTACAGTAGCCAATCTAGGTTTTTGTTGTTGTTGTTGTTTTGGTGGCTGCCCTCCCCCTTTTTTTTTTTTTTTTTTGCTATTGTTGTTTTGCTGTTCTATGCACCCCCTTTTTACATTTGGGGAACTCTTTCTCTACCTTTATTACCCAAGAAGAGACAGCAACTGCTGCCATATAGTCAAGCTACACTCACACTCTATAAAACAAACAAACAAAAAAGCACAGGCAAGAACCAATACCAATGGCCATACAACAGGGAGGCAGACAACACCTGTGAAAGTTACTCCGAGTCAAGCAATAAGCAGATGACCAAATCAGCACATGTCAAGAAACAAGATAAAATGTGTGAGACAAATGACCTAAAGGTAGACCTGGATTACATTCTGGAAGGAGGGCAGGCCTTGGAAATGCCTGAGAAGGAATTCAAAGAAATGATTATAAAATGTTTCAAAAAACTTTATAATAGAGTTGAGAAAAACAGGGAAGAAGTCAGAAAAGTGCTACAGGAACAAGCAAATAAGATAGATACAGCACTGGAAACAATTCAAAAGCTACAGAAAGAGGTCCAAACAATCAAAAATAGAGTATGAGAAATATACAATACACTGAAAGGGCAAAGGAGTAGAATAGAAGAGATAGAAGGGAGAACTAGTGAGTTGGAAGACAAAACTCTCAATACCACTAAGACAGAAGATCAAACAGAAAAAGGGATAAAAAATCTGAAGGAGGTCTAAGATTCATGTTGGACAACAAGAAGAGGAATAACTTAAGAATTATCGACATTCCAGAACAGGAAGAATCACACAAGTCCACAGAAGAAATAGTTGAAGAACTGCTGGTAGAAAATTGCCCTAACATACTGAAAAGTGAAAAGATAAACATGCAAGAAGCTCAACGAACCCCATGAAGGATAAACCCCAAAAGAAAATCACTAAGACATATCATAATCAAGCTCTCCAAAATGAAAGATAAGGGGAGAATAATGAAAGCAGCTAGGGAAAACAGAAGTATTACATACAAAGACAAGCAAGTCAGATTAAGCTCGGATCTCAAAGCAGAAACCATTCAAGTAAGAGGGCAATGAGGAGCCATATATAAAACACTGAATGAAACAAAACAAAACAAACCTGTCAATAAAGAATCCTTTATCCAGCAAAGCTATCAATCAAATACGACGGTGTAATCAAAACATTCCAGGATAAGCAGAAGCTCAGGGATTTTTCCAAAAACAACCCTATGCTACAGAACATCCTAAAGGGAGTTCTGTGGACTGAGAACTAAGAAGAACAGACGACAATCAGAGACTGACATACATGGCAGCACCTCCCTGAATTAAGTCAGCAGAAAGAAGAGTTGTTAACAAAACAAAACTATAAGAACAAACTCAGAGACTCTGGGGGGTCAGTCTATGATCAAAACAAGTACAATGTAAAAGAAGGTAAACACGGAGGAAAAGAGATCCAGATGGTGAGAAGGTCAGGTAAATTACAGGATACAATAGTGTGTACTAAATGGAGGAAAAATTAATGGGCTATAAGATAACATCAAAGAAAATGAACACTTCACAACATAACAAGAAAATGAAAACCCAAGAAGAACATGGAAACATTAAAACTATTAGGAAACTCAGAAAAAAATAACAGAAAAACATGAATTCAGCAAAGGAAGACACACAGAACAAAGAAAGCAGCAACACCACAAAGAAACAAACATAATGGCAGCAATTAAGCCATACCTACTGATAATTAAACTGAATGTAAATGAATTATGTATTTGCCCCAGTTAAGAGAGGGAGGATGGCAGAATCGATAAGAAAACCAGATCCTTCAATATGCTGTCTGCAAGAGACACATCTCACACACAGAGACAAAAACAGATTAAAAGTCAAACGATGGAAAAAATAAGGTGCGCCTGACCCAAGCCATGGTATTTTCAATAACCTCATATGGATGTGAAAGCTGGACAGTGAATAAGGAAGATCGTAGAAGAATCGATGCCTTTGAGTTGTGGTGTTAGAGGAGAATAATGAAAGTGCCGTGGACTGCCAAAAGAACCAATAGATCTGTTTTAGAAGAAGTGCAACCAGAGTGCTCCTTGGAGGCCAAGATGGCTAAGCTTCGTCTCTCATACTTTGGACACATTGTCCGGAGAGAACAGTCGCTGGAGAAGGATATCATGCTGGGTAAGGTGGAGGGTCAGAGAAAAAGAGGAAGACCCCCAACGAGATGGATCAGCCAGGTGGCATCATTGATTGTGTCAAGAGTGGCAGTGGTAGTGAGATTGGCCCAGGATTGGACATTGTTTCATTCTGCTGTACACGGGGTCGCTATGAGTCGGTTCCAACTCGATGGCACCTGACAACAATGACAACAATTGCAATAAAAGACAAACAGGAGTGACAATACTAATCTCTGATAAAATAAACTTAAAGGCAAAAAGCAGCATAAAAGAAAAAGATGGCCATTATCTCATGATTAAAGGGAAAGTTGAACAAGATGACATATACATAATAAATATCTTGCTTCCAATGAAAGAGCCCCAAAATATATAAAGCAAACTCTAATAGCTTTTGAAACAAATAGACGAATCTAGAATAATCGTGGGTAATTTCAACACACCATTTTCAAAAATGTATACATCAACTATAAAGAAACTTGACAAAGACACAGAAGAACTAAACAACACAATTAGCCAACTGGAACTCATAGATGTGTACAGAGCACTCAACACAACATACATTCTATTCCAATGAACATGAAACATTCTCCAGAATAGACAATGTGTTAGGTCACAAAACAAATCTCCATAAATTTACAAATATCAAAATACTACAAAGCATCTTCTCAGACCACAATGCTATCAATCTAGAAATCAACAAAAGGAAATAAAGTCAAATACATGGAAACTGAATAACACCCTGCTGAAAAGCAACTGGGTGGTAGAAGAAATTAAATGTGAACACACAAAGTTCCTAGAAACAATTTTGAATGAAAACAAAACATACCAAAATCTTTGGGACACAGTGAAAGTGGTGCTGAGAGGACAATTTATTGCAATAAATGCACACATCCAAAAAGAAGAAAGAACCAAAATTAATACATTATCAAAGCATCTACAACAATTAGAACAGACCAACTTAGGGAACCTACAGCCACCAAAAGAAAAGAAATAAAAATTAGAGCAGAAATAAATGAGATAGAAACAGAAAACCTATAGAAAGAATCGACAGGGCAAGAAGCTGGTTTTCTGAAATGATTAACAAAATTGACAGACCACTGGGAATCCTAACAAAAGAAAAATGGGAGAAGACACAAATAACACGCATTAGTAACCACGTGGGTGATGTCACAGCGGAATCAAAGGAAATCAAAAGGATAATAACAGAATACTATGAAGAGTTGTTCTCCAACAAATTTGAAAAC
>NW_006413203.1:7522-8178 GCF_000296735.1 Chrysochloris asiatica | reverse complement strand
TATAGCTAGTTCTCAGTATATGGACATGTTGACTCATCAGCCATGTAGCTAGCTCTCTGTGAATAAACACGTTAGACTCATCTGCCTTGTAGCTAGCACACTAAATATACCTCTCTATGCATGAATATGTTGGACTGATCTGCCATGTCGGTAGCTCTCTGTATATGAACATATTGGACTTCTCTGCCATGTAGCTAGCTCTCTGTATATGAACATGTTGGACTAATCTGCCTTGTAGCTAGCCCTCTAAATATACACATGCTGGAATCATCTGCCATGTAGACAGCTCTAAGTATATGGACATGTTGGAGTCATCTGCCATGTAGCTAACTCTCAGTATATGGACATGTTGGACTCATATGCCATGTAGCTAGAACTCTGTATATGAAAATGTTGCACTACTATGCCATGTAGGTAACGCTCTGTATATGAACATATTGGATTGTCTTCCATGTAGCTAGTTCTCAGTTTATGGACAAGTTAGTCTCATCAGCCATGTAGACAGCTCTCTCTGTATGAACAAGTTGGGCTCATCTTTCTTGTAGCTATGTCTTAAATATACACATTTTGGACTCAACTGCCATGTAGCTAACACTAAATATATGGACAAGTTGTCTGCTATGTAGCTAGGTCTCTGTATATGGACATGTGCTACT
>NW_006413203.1:2699-4162 GCF_000296735.1 Chrysochloris asiatica | reverse complement strand
TTGGACAACTCAGGCATGTAGCTAGATCTCAGTATATGGACACGTTTGACTCAACTGATATGTAGCTAGAACTCTGTGTATGGAAATGTTGCACTACTCTGGCATGTAGCTAGCTCTCTCTATATGGACATTTTGGACTCATCTTCCATGTAGCTAGCATTCTGTGCATGGATATGTTGGACTGATCTGGCATATAGGTATCTCTCTGTATAAGAACATATTGGACTTGACTGCCATATAGCTAGCTCTCTGTATATGGGCATATTGGACTCATCAACCAGGTAGCCAGTTTTGTCTGTATGAACATGTTGGACTCATCTGTCTTGTAGCTAGTTCTCTATAGATACACACGTTGGACTCATCTGCCATGTATCTAACTCTCAGTATAAGGACATGTTGTACTCATCTGCCATGTAGCTTGTACTCTGTATATGGAAATGTGGGATGACTCTGCCATGCAGCTAGCTGTCAGTATATGGACACGTTGGAATCATCTGCCATGTAGCTAGCTCTCCGTACATGGACATTTTAGACTTGTCTGCCATGTAGCTAGCTCTCTGTATATGGACACGTTGGACTCTTCTGCCATATAGCTTGAACTCTGTATATGGAAATGGTTCACTGCAGGGGAGTGTCTGCTCTCCCACGAGGGTCATGGGACATGAGTGGATATGCGATCGTGGGGTGAAGAAATGAGTACAACTCGAGAGGCTTTTCAACTTGTTGTGCTGTCCGGCTATGCTCTCTAGCTTCTGCCCTTGTTTCTGCTTCCTGTTCTCTTTGCTGTCTGCCCTCTGCTCTCTGCTGTGTGTCCTCTGTCCTCTCCCTCCTGCTCTCTTCTTCTTCCCTCTAGCTCCTTTCTCTACCAGTTCCTTCTATCTTCTGATAGTTCTGCCAGTCCAGCTCAGCAAGACTTTACTTTTTATACTTAAAATTACACAGTACATGCATTGACACTTTTATCATTTCTTGAATTACTACACAGTTAGTTACAACATTCTTGCACCTGGTCATTAGACAGCCTTAACAAGAATACTCTGTGATGGTCAGACTGACCTTCATTTCTTTTCCCAGTATGACATAAAACTGTTTCTTCTTGTTTATACTAAAAGTTTATAAACTTCTATCCTACATAATGTACTATTATTTTTATAATAAAGGCATACATTAAATTACTTGGAAGCTATGTGGCATAAAGCTCAACTTGGCTAATTGCTACAACAAATGTAGATTATTAAATCAAAACTATCTTTCACTTAAGTTCATTATTTTCTGTTTGTTTATGCCAGTGCTTGTATGTAGGGTTTTGTGAATTCTAGCTAGTGACTGATTATGGTGAGGTTTATACGGGTAGGTCAGCTTGACTCTAATATGCTATCTGTTTTTGTGACCTCACAAATGCAATTACTTAGGTTTTCTAAGGAAAGGGAGTAATTTATACAATTTCTCTTTGTATTCAATCC
>NW_006413203.1:0-601 GCF_000296735.1 Chrysochloris asiatica | reverse complement strand
AGCTCTCTCTGTATGAACATGTTGGACTCATCTTCCTTGCAGCTATTGCTCTCTATATATACACATTTGGACTCATCTGCCATGTAGCTATCTCTCAGTATATGGATATGTTGGACTCATCTGACATGTATCTAGTACTCTGTAAATGGACATGTTGGACTACTCTGCCATGTAGTTAGCTCTCAGTATATGGACACCGAGGACTCATCTACCATGTAACTAGAACTCTGTATAGGGAAATGTTGCATTACTCTGCCATGTAGATTGGTCTCTGTATATGGACATTTTGGATTTTTCTGCTATGTAGCTAGCTCTCTGTGCATTGATATGTTGGACTGATCTGCTATATAGGTAGCTCTCCGTATATGAACATATTGGACTTGTCTGCCATGTAGCTAGCTCTCAGTGTATGGACATGTTCGGCTCATCAGCCATGTAGCCAGCTCTCTGTGTATGAACATAATGGGCTCAACTACCTTGTAGATAGTCCTGTATATATACACATGTTGGATTCATATGTCATATAACTAACTCTCAAAATATGAACATGTTGGACTCATCTGTCATGTAGCTAGTAATCTGTATATGGAAATGTTGCACT
>NW_006413202.1:6131-6810 GCF_000296735.1 Chrysochloris asiatica | reverse complement strand
AACACCTGTGAAAGTTACTGTGAGTTAAGCAATATGAAGGGTGAAAAGAGAAGCCCACATCCTGTTCACATCTGCCTGGAAGCAATCAGAAAGCATAAAAAATACCAAAACATATTCTCAATTAAGTATTAAGACCACAGATGGACACTAAACATGCCCAAGAAGCAAAAGCAGATGACCATATCAGCACACGTCCAGAAACAAGATAAAATGTCTGAGACATATGACCTAGAGGTAGACCTAGACTCCATTCTGGAAGGATGGCAAGCCTTGGAGATGCCTGAGAAGGAATTCAGAAAAATGATTATAAAATGTTTCAAAATACTTTACAGTGGATTTGAGAAAAATAAGGAAGAAGTCAAGAGAGTGCTACTGGAACAATCAAATAAGCCAGATACAGCATTGGAAACAATTCAAAAACTACAGAAAGAGGTCCAAATGTTCAATAATAGAATATCAGAAACAGACAATACTCTGAAAGGGCAAAGGAGTAGAACAGAAGAAATGGAAGGCAGAACCAGTGAGCTGGATGATGCATCTCTCAATATCACTAAGATAGAAGAACAAACACAAAAAAAGGATAAAAGGATCTGAAGAAGATCTAAGATTCATGTTGGACAACATGAAGAGGAATAATTTAAGAATTATTGGCATTCCAGAACAAGAAGAATCACACAAG
>NW_006413202.1:2732-5011 GCF_000296735.1 Chrysochloris asiatica | reverse complement strand
TGAAAGCCTTCCCTCTGCGAACAGGAACCAGACAAGGATGCCTTTTGTCACCACTCCTTTTCAATATTGTGCTGGAAGACTTAGTAACAGCTATATGGCAAGACAGGGAAATTAAAGGCATCCAAATAGTCAAAGAGGAAGTAAAACTCTCTCTATTTACAGACGAGATGATCTTATACGTAGAAAACCCCAAAGACTCAGTAAAAAAGCTACTAGACCTCATTGGAGGATTCAGCAAAGTGGCAGTATATAAGATCAACATACAAGAATCAGTTGGATTCCTCTATAACAAAACGACAGTGTTGAAAAGGACATTAGGAAAGCAATCCCATTTACAATAGCCACCCAAAGGATGAAATATCTAGGAATAAATGTAACCAGAGAACAAAGGACTTATACAAAGAAAACTACAAAACACTACTAAAAGAAACCAAAAGAGACTTACAAAAATAGAAAAATGTACCATGCTCCTGGATAGGAAGACTTAACATTGTGAAGATGTCAATACTTCTCAAAGCAATTTACACATATAATGCAATCCCAATCCAGATTCCAACAACATTCTTCAAAGAGATGGAAAAAACAATTACAAACTTTATATGGAAAGGAAAGAGACCCCAGATAAGCAAAGCACTGCTTAAGAAGAAGAATAAGGTTGGAGGCCTCTTACTCCCTGACTTCAAAATTTACTATACAGCTACAGTGGTCAAAACAGCTTGGTACTGGTACAATAAAAGATACATAGATCAATGGAACAGAATCGAGAATCCAGAAATTAACCCATCGACATACAGCCAACTGATTTTTGACAAAACACCTAAATATATTTCATGGGAGGTCTCTTCAACAGATGGTGCTGGCAGAATTGGAAATCGATATGCAAAAGATTGAAACAAGATCTTCACCTCACACATTATACAAAAACAAACTCATCATGGATTAAAGACCTAAATGTGAATCCCAGAATTATGAAGGCCATCATGGAAAAAATAGGGACATATGTGAGGGCACTAATTTAAGGAATACACAAACTACAAAACATTTTGAAAACCACACAAACAAAAGTAGACAAAATAGATGAGTGGAACATACTAAAGATTAACTATTTATTTGCATCAAAAGCCTTCACCAGAAGAGTAAAAAGGGAACCCACAGAATGGGAAAAAATCTTTTGCAATGACACATCAGAGAAGGGACTTATTTCTAAAATATATAGGAAACTACAACACCTCTACAAGAAAAAGACAAATAACCCAATTAAAAACTGGGTATAGGACATGAACAGACACTTCACCAAGGAAGAGATCCGGACAGCCAACAAACATTTGAAGAACTATTCATGATTTCTAGCCATTAGAGAGATGCAAATCAAAACAACAATGAGAAATCATTTCAAACCAGCAATAACAGCAAAGATCAAAAAAGTAGAGGACAATAAATGCTGTCAGGGATGTGGAGAGCCTGGGACCCTCTTGCATTGCTGGTGGGACTGCAAAATGGTCCAACCTCTTTGGAAAGCAATATGGCGCTTCCTCAGAAGGTTGGAAAGAGAAATACATCATGATCCAGCAATTCCTATATTTGGTATTTACGCACAAGAAATACAAGCCATAACACGAGTACTATATGTTCACCAATGTTCATAGCAGCACTACTTACAAGAGCAAAAAGATGGAGACAGCCAAAGTTCCCATCAACTGAAGAATGGATAAAGAAACTGTGGTACATACACACAATAGAATATTATGCTATCTTGCAGAATAACAAGGAAGCTGCAAGCCACCGCATAACATGCATGAACCTTGAGGATATTATGTTGAGTGAAATTAGTTAGTCACAAAAAAAAAAAGAGAAATACTGCATAGGACAACTACTGTGAAAGACTAAGAAAAAGAACCCATACTAAAAGGGGGGGTTGGATTATTTGCTGGTTGCTGGAATGTGGGGGTTGGGTGAGGTGAGGAAGAGGAAGGTGGAGCACAGGGCAGGGAATAGACACAGGATAGTTTGGGTGCTGGAGAGGTGGACAATATACTAGAAGGGAGAGGGGAATGGAAAAAAAAATAGCAGATGGGAGAACAATTAGGGAAGTTTGCATGGGTTAAGTGGGACAGAGGTAAATAATGATGCATGCGCAACCTTGGAACTACAGGGCTCTGGGATACAGGGATAGAAACATGGATGGAATGGGGAAAAGGGGGAAAATAATGTTAAGATGCTGTCTTTTGAATCTTGGTTTTCCTTGCATTATATTATAAAATAGATACTGGAGGGGGAGA
>NW_006413202.1:0-1617 GCF_000296735.1 Chrysochloris asiatica | reverse complement strand
CATTAAGGGAGAAGAGCGAAGAGCGGGACCCTACTCAGAGAAGCAACGATGCCTGAGATGGAAACAGAGATGATGACGTGGTGAGATGGAGCAGCTGGGAACTTTAGACACAGAGAGGGAGAGGGACTGTGTGCTGAGGACCAGGAGACAGGTTTGTAGGGTATACCCTTTGGTTGGTTGAAGATACATGGAGGGGATTGTAAACATGACAATGAAACAATATGATAGGATGAATGTAAAATGAATGTTCTCCCATGTAAACTACCACATAATTCACAATAAAACACTAAAAAAAGGGAAAGATATGGAACACATAAATATCGGTATCTTTGCCATTAATGAACTGAAATGGACTGGCATTGGCCATTTTGAATCTGAAAACTACATGGATTACAATGCCTGGAATTACAAATTGTAGAGGAATTGTGTTGCATTCACCATCAAAAAGAACATATGAATATCATCTTTGAGGTACAACATTGTTTGTGATAGGATAATATTCATGCGCAAACAGGGAAGACCAGTTAATACCACTATTATTCAAATTTACGCACCAACCACTAATGCCAGTGAGGATGATATAGAAGAATTCTATCAATTTCTCAATCTGGAATTGATCAAACATGAAATCAAGATGCATTGATCATTAATGGTGACTGGAAAGCAAACATTGGAAACAAAGAGGAAGGATTAGTAGTTGGAAAATATGACTTTGGTGGTAGAAATGATGCTGGAGATAGCATGATCGAATTCTGCAAAATCAATTATTTGTTCATTTCAAATACTTTCTTTAGATGGCATAAAAGAAGATTATACACATGGACCTCACCAGGTAGAATACATAGAAATCAAAATGACTACATCTGTGGAAAGAGAAGGTGGAAAAACTTCATATCATCAGTCAAAACAAGGCCAGGGAGAGATTGTGGAACAGACCATCAACTGCTTATAAGCAAATTCAAACTGAAGCTGAAGAAAATGAAAACGAGAACCAAAATGCAACCTTGAATATATCCCACCTGAATTTAGAGATCATCTGAAGAACAGATTTGCTACATAAAACACTAAAGACTGAAGACCCGAAGAGTTGTGGGATGACATCAAGAACATCATACAGGAAGAAAGCAACAAATAATTAAGAAGATAAGAAAGAAGGAAGAAATTAAAATGGATGCCAGAAGAGACATTGGAACTTGCTCTCCAGCATAAGATGCTAAAGCAAATGAATGTACAATAGCTGAACAGAAAATTTCAAAGGTGAACTCAAGAAGACAAAGACAAATATTACAAAGAAATATGCAAAGGTCAGGAGTCAGAAAACCAAAAGGGAAGAGTATGCTCAGCATTTCTCAAGCTGCGGGAACTGAAGAAAAATTCAAGCCTCAACTTTTCTTATTGTTATGGGTCTGTTCAGGTTTTCTTTTTCACTGTATGTAAGTTTAGGTAGGTCATGTTCATCCAAAAATGTATCCATCTCTTCTAAGTTTTCAAATTTGTTGGATTACAACTCTTCATAGTATTCTGTTATTATCCTTTTGATTTCCTTTGGTTCCTTTGTGACATCACCCATGTGATTTCTAATGTGTGTTATTTGTGTCTTCTCTCTCTTTTCTTTTG
>NW_006413201.1:6342-7543 GCF_000296735.1 Chrysochloris asiatica | reverse complement strand
GTTGGTTTCAATTTGTAAGGTCCCTATATACAGTTTTCAAGGAGTGGCTGGCGGGTTTGAAATGTCAACCTTACATTTGGTAGTCTGGTGCTTATCCTACAGCATCACATCAAGAAACAATAGAGCCTCTTTTACCACTCTGATTCTTTCTTCAAAGAAATAAAAGCAAAACTAAGTATAGTACTGAATACCATCATTAAAATATATTTTTAGATTTTAATTTCTGCATCCATTCTTAAAATGTACAAACTGTCACTATATAAATCAGCATCTTTCTAAAAGGTGATTTTAGAAATGTTTGTCTTGTTATAACTAGCTCATGCTGCTTTGAAAACCCCAAACCTTTTAAATAGTTTACATTAACACTCTAATATGATTTTACAACAGTCTGTGATAAAGAGCACACAATGCAGGAAATACCCAAGGAGAATGGTCCACAGTAACTTTTTACAGGTTGACAAAGTCTATGACTCTTTTTAAGATTATGGAAGGCTATTCATTTCATTTTATGAACTTAAAGATAACTTAACCAAATCCTATAACAGTAGTTAATGAATCTTAATTATATGATGTGATAAAATAGAGAAAGACAGTGTTATTACTAAAATTGTCTAATTTTACATATGAGTACAATCAAAAGATGATGCAACAAAGTGATGGGAAAAAAGTACCCCCATGGATGGTTGAACAACATCCTAGTTTTCATTTCTTTTTGCCAAGTTTTACAACAGAACAAGTCAAAGTTGCACAAAATTTTTAAGAAAACATAGACTGAGTTTGTTAATGGAAACATGGAAATTAATGTCACAGTAAAAAAAATTCTTCCCAAATAAAGAAGTATATTTTGTATCATTGCTTAAATCTGCTAGTATTTTCCATGATCAAACTTTTGATTACACCCCCTCCACACACAGAGTAGACAGGGATGGGCAACGTGGACATTGGCTACCCAAAATGGGGGGTGGGGGGAGGGAGTAGGGCTACAAAGGCAAGAAGTGACTGGCTTACAAGCTTTCAAGTGGGAACCTAGCGACAGGAGGCCTAGAGGAAGACAGAATCTCCAGTGAGTAGCATCCAATCTGTTAGGTGGAGTTGATGAAATGAAATGCAGACGGGTCTCTTGTGATACAATAGTGAATAATTGTTATCAGGACTGATTGTGAAGGTTGGAAATGTAAATGTAGACATTTTATAACAAGGA
>NW_006413201.1:5676-6242 GCF_000296735.1 Chrysochloris asiatica | reverse complement strand
AATAATTGTTATCAGGACTGATTGTGAAGGTTGGAAATGTAAAGGTAGACATTTTATAACAAGGAAGGAAGTGATTAACTTTTCAGTCTAGGAGCAGAGGTTCCTAGGACCATCAACAGAGAAGAGCCAAGAGCGGAACCCGATCCAGAGAAACAGTGATGCCTGAGATGGAGGCAGAGACAGTGATGTGTAGCGATGGAGAAGCTGGGGGATTTAGATCCAGAGAGGGAGAGCAACTGTGTGCTGAAGACTGGGGGTGGGGGTAGTGTAGGGGGCAGGTTTGCAGGGTATACCCTTTGGTTGGTTGATGATGCATGGGATTATAACCATGGCAATGAGAAGATGTACGATAGTATGAATGTAAAACTAGTGTTCTCTCATGTAAACTATCATATAACTCACAATAAAACACTATAAAAAATTTTTATTACAAAATAAATTAGTAGTATAGTGAATTTGTATAATCCTCTTTGCTAAGAAAAAACATATAATAATATATTAAACAAGAACAAAAATAAATATATTGTAGGGATTGCAATTAATGTAGTGAAACATAATGTATGTGA
>NW_006413201.1:2478-3591 GCF_000296735.1 Chrysochloris asiatica | reverse complement strand
AAAAAAAAAGTCAATTAATAATCAGAATATGAAGCATGAATCTATGAAAATTTCAAGTTCTCAAAAATTAGATCGACATCATAGAACTGTTGTTGTTGTTAGGTGCCATCGAGTCGGTAGCAACTCAGAGCCACCCTATGCACAACAGAATGAAACACTGCCTGGCCCTGGGCCAACCTCACAATTGTTGTCATACTGGAGCCCATTGATGTTGCCACTCTTCCAATCCATTGTTCTGGGGGTTCCTCTTTTTCACTGATCTCCACCTTACCAAAAGTATTTCTCTGCTATTCATAGGCTTTCGGTGGCTAAATATTCAGAAGTAGTTCATCATTCCTTCTTCCTACTCTGTCTTCATCTGGAAGCTCATCTGAAACCTGTCCACCATAGCTGACCCTGCTGATATTTAAAACACCTGTGGCATAGCTTCCAGAATCACAGCAACTCACAAGCCACCACAGTACCACAAACTGACAGATGAGTGGTGGTCCTAGACTTAGTGAGCTATAATAGACTGGTGCAGCACTGTGGGTTAATGCACTGGACTGCAAAGTCATTTGAGCCACAAGGTCAGTGGTTCAAACTATGAATCACTCCTCAGAAACCCTATACAAGAGTCACTATGGGTCGGAAGTGACTAGACAGCAATTAACAACAACAACAATAGACTGGTACTGGTCATTTTGAATCTGACAATCATGCTTTACTATTCCAGGAATAACAAACTGGTGTTTCATTCATTGTCAAAAAATAACATTTCAAGATGGATCTTGAATTATAGTGCTCTCTGCAATAGGATAATATCCATACATCCAAAAGGAAGACCAGTTAATACCACTATTATTCAAATTTATGCACCAATCACTAAAACCAGTAATGATGAAATTGAAGAGGTCTACCAGCCTTTTCTGAAATTGATTAAACATGCAACCAAGATGTATTGATGATTGAAATGTAGAAGTTGTAAATAAAGAATGATCAGTAGCTGGAAACTATGGCCTCAGTGATAGAAATGATGCTGGTGGTCACAAAACAGAACTTTGCAAGACCAATAACTTCTTCATTGCAAATATATATTTTAAACAACATACAAGGTGGAATATATACATGGAC
>NW_006413201.1:0-998 GCF_000296735.1 Chrysochloris asiatica | reverse complement strand
TGACCAAGAGGCAGTCATTCAAACAGAACAGGGTGATGCTGAAAACCCAAAAAGCTATATGACAGAGTTGTATTCTTTTACCATTTTTTTTCAATCAGCATGCTGAACAAAATTATCAGAGAAATTGCATTACATGAAGAACATGGCGTCAGGATTGTAGGAAGACTTATTAACAACCTGTGATATTCAGATGATACAGCCTTGTTTGTTGAAAGCTAAGAGAATGTAAATACTTACTTATGAAGATGACAGACTATATCCGTCAATATGGATTGCACCTCATTGTAAAGGAAACAGAAATCTTCATAATGGGGCCTATGACTAATATCATGGTAAGTGGAGGAAACTTGAAGTTGTCAGACTTCATTTTGCTTGGATCCACAATCACCATTCAGGTAAGCATCACCCAAAATGTCAAAGGATATATTGCATTAGGTAAATGCGCTGCACAAAACCTCGTAAAAGTGTGCAAGATCAACAATATCAATTTGAGGACCTGACCCAAGCCATGATATTTTCAATGGCCTCATATGTATGTGAAAGTTGGACAATGAATAAGGAAAACTATAGAAGAATTTATAAATTTGAGTTAGGATGTTATGAAATCAAATAGACAATTGACTAGAATAAGCTCTATAGTAATCTAGGGAATATGCTGAGCCAGTGAAATTCAAGACTGTAGTTCTTCCAACACAGATTTGTTTGTTTTTCTGACAGTCCATGGTATTTTTAATATTCTCCTCCAACACCAAAACTCAAATGCATCCCTCCTTCAAAGGTCTTCTTATTTATTGTACAACTTTCATGCATATATAAGCCTATTGAAAATAATGTGGTTTGGGTCAGGTGCACATTAGTCCTCAAACTAACTACTTTGATCTTCAGCAATTTAAAGGGGACTTGTGCACCAGATTTGTCTAATGCAATATGTCATTTGATCAGACTGCTGCTTCCACAAATATTGATGGTTGATCTTAGCAAAATGAAGTCTTTGAAAA
>NW_006413200.1:6341-7154 GCF_000296735.1 Chrysochloris asiatica | reverse complement strand
CCAAATACGTAGATCAAGGTAAGCACTTTACACTCACCAGCAATTCCTCAGAAACCCTATAAAGTTTCCTTATGAATCCAATCAGAATCAACTTGATGGAACTTAAAACAACATCAACATAGATAAAGTGAAACAAGGGATGTTTTTATGCTTTGAAGTAATGTGTCATACAATGTAAAGTATTATTTATTAGATCAGATATAACAATGTCTGCCAATAGCGATTATACTTGAAAAACAATACATTAAAAAATTCCACTTTAATTACTTAATATACAAGATTGGTTTCAATTTATATAGATAAGACAGATTTAGCATGGTTTTATTTAGTGTAAATATCAAATATAAATATCCAATCCAACTCTCGTTTTCTGTAATCTGGTGTTTATACTACTTTTGGTATCAAATTAAAAATATGTTCACATATAACAGTAGATAACTGGCCAAAATAAGTTAAGAATTCAATGAAAGATCTCCAGAGGACGGAAATGTTACAAATTCTAATTTTCCACAATGAAAAACTGATCATTACTTGGTTTAAATATATATTCATTCACATTTTTGAATGCTGTCCAAAGCAAAGTGAGTCTTTAAACATTTTTGCATTTTCTTATAATTTAACCAAATGAAAGTGACAGAAAGAGGGATCCTTGCCAATAAGAGTCATTTGTTATTTCCTGATTAAGAATATGATACAGATCAGAAATCTTAGTTTAATAAACATTCAAATTTCGAGGAGATTTTAAGAAGAGTTTGACCTTTAGCATAGTGTTGTAAGTTTTCAAAGTTTCAAAATACTTGTGTGTGTGTGTGT
>NW_006413200.1:2636-3881 GCF_000296735.1 Chrysochloris asiatica | reverse complement strand
AATGTTTGTGCCTTAGGTGTTAACAAATCTATTGTAACTCGTAGTGACCCTATGTAGGATCATAGATGAAAAGGTATTGGTACTAGGATTTATGTTGAAACATTCAAGTTTTATTACAAAAGAAACTTATGTAAATATATCTGTATGATCAGTAGATGTCTGAATAGAAGTTCTCTCAGTAATAATATTTTCAATGTCTCCATAGAGTGACTTCAAAAAAGTGTTTAATCTAAACAGTAGCTTTCTGAGATCAGTTTAGAAAGCTATGTTTATTTGGTACTGGTAATCTCCATCTATAAGTACACATGCCAATCACAAGGGGCCTATTATAAAGTTTTCAATAATCTGAACACTACTTTGATGAGAAAAAAAAAAGAAAATAGAAAAGTTGTTCCAAGTGTTGCTATTTTTCCCCCTATCATGATAATGTACCTACTCAGTCTAAAAAGGGGGGAAAAAGGTTGTTCTATAAAGATTTCACTGGGAAACTATCCCATCTTCTCTACAGTCCTCATAATGCTACTTCAGGCTTCTCTTTGGTCTCCAAATTCAAAAGAATAGTTAAAAGGAACATGCTTTGAGTTCCAGATGTTAGGTTATTGTTAACTGTCTTCTAGTCAGCTCTGACTTGTGATGATCTTATACAAAGCAAAATGAAACATTACCTGGTTCTGTGCAATCCTCACAGTTGTTTCGATGTTTGAATCCAATTGTTTCAGTGACAATGTCAGCCCATCCCATTTGTGGTTTTCCTCTGTTTTTTTTTTAAGGTAATACATTGTTTGATTTCTCATTTGTGGCTTTGATAACCATTGATTGTAGATAAAAATAACATAAAATCTTTAACAACTTCAATTTTTATCCATTTATCATGATATTGTTTATTGGTTTAGTTGTGATGATTTCTGTTTTCTTTATAGTGAGTTGTAATCCAAACTGAAACCTATATTCTTTTATATTTATCAGTAAATATTTCATGTCTATTTAGCTTTCAACAAGCAATGTTGTGACATCTGCATATCTCAGGTTGCTAATAAGACTTCTTACAATTCTGATGCCACATTCTTCTTCATATAGTCCAGACTCTCAGATTTTTTTGCTCAGCATACAGATTGAATAAGTATGGAGAAAGGATACAACCCTGATGCACAGCTTTCCTCATTTTGAACCAGGTAATATTCTCTTGTTCTGTTAGGACAACTGCTTTTTGGTCTATGCACAGGCCCCTCATAAGCACAATTAAGT
>NW_006413200.1:0-515 GCF_000296735.1 Chrysochloris asiatica | reverse complement strand
ATGGGGATAGAACTCTTGTGGTACAATAGTGAGTAATTGCTATCAGGACTGACTTCAAGGGTTGGAGGTGTAAAGGTGGATGTTTTGTAGCAAAAAGAGGGGAATGGTTGACTTTGCAGTTCAGGAGCGGAGGTCCCTAGAACCATCAAGGAAGAAGAGCAGAGTGTGGGACCCTACCCAGAGAAACAGTGATGCAAGAGATGGAGAGAGAGACTATGATGTGAAGAGATGGAGTGGCTGGGGACTCTAGACCCAGAGAGGGAGAGGAGTTGTGTGCTGATGACTGAGGGGCAGGTTTGTGGGGTGTGTCCTTTGGTTGGTTGATGATGCATGGAGGGTTTGTAATCATGGCAATGAGACGATATAAGATAGGATGAATTTAAAGCTAATGTTCTCCCATGTAAACTATCACATAATTCACAATAAAAACTTTAAAAAAAAAGCTTGTCAAAATCTATCTTAAGGGAAAATACTGTCTGCAATAGGATAATACCCATACATGTAAAACAGGAGAT
>NW_006413199.1:5963-7330 GCF_000296735.1 Chrysochloris asiatica | reverse complement strand
CGAAGTTCTCTTAGACAAGGGAAAAAAATATTCATAAGACAGTCAAGCATTTTAGTATTATTTCCCCTCTTCAAACTATGCCTAGATCCCTGTCTCACAGAGCCCTGTTGTTCCAAGGTTGAGCATGCATCACTATTTACCTCTGTCCCACTTAGACCACGTAAACCTGTCTCAGTGTTCCCCTATCTTGTTCTTTCACCTCCTCCCCTTCTTGTATTGCCCTCTCCAACACCCAACTAAACCCCTCACCCCAATCCCACTGTTGTGGTTACGTTATATTCCATTAACTCTTCCCTCAATTTAAGACTATTTTATCCTGTAATTTACCTAAACTTCTCACCATCTGGATTTCTGTTCCTCTGTGTTTACCTTCTTGTTTAATCATTAACTGACCTCCCAGATCCTCTATTCTTACAATTTTACTCTGTTCTTGACTCTTCCATTTGTCGATTGCTGCCAAATATGTCATTCTCTAGTTATTGTCTATTCTTGTTTGTTCTCAGTCCACAGAACTCCCTTTAGGATGTTTTTCATAGCACGGTTGTCTTTGGCAAAATCCTTTAGCTTCTGTTTATCCTGGAATGTTTTGATTACACCATCGTATTTGATTGATGGCTTTGCTGGGTAGAGGATTCTTGGGTGGCAGTGTTTTTCTTTCAGGGTTTTATATATGTCTTCTCATTGCCTTTTTGCCTGCATGGTTTTTGTTGAGAGATCCAAGCTTAATCTGATTTGCTTGACTTTGTATGTCACACTTCTCTTTTACCTAGCTGTTTTCAGGATTCTGTCCTTATCTTTGAATTTGGAGAGCTTGATTATTATTATATGTCTTGGTGAATTTCTTTTAGGGTCTATCATTCTTGAGGTTCGTTGAGCTTCTTGAATGCTTATCTTTTCACTTTTCAGGATGTTAGGGAAATTTTCTTTCAGAAGCTCTTCAACTATCTCCACTGTGGACATGTGTGATTATTCCTGTTCCGGAATATCAATAATTCTTAAGTTTTTCCTCTTCATGTTGTCCAACATGAATCTAAGACTGTCTTCAGATTTTTTTATCTTTTTTTTCTGCTTGCTCTTCTCTCTTAGTAGTGTTGAGAGATTTGTCTTCTAGTTCACTAGTTCTGCCTTCTATCTCTTCAATTCTACTCCTTTGCCCTTTCAGTGTATTGTCCATTTCTGATATTCTGTTGTTAACAGTTTGGACCCCTTTCTGTAGGTTTTGAATTGTTTCCAATGCTGTATCTGTCTTATTTGATTATTCCTGTAATGCTTTCCTGACTTCTTCCTTATTTTTCTCAACTCCATTGTATAGTGTTTTGATACATTTTATAATCATTTTTCTGAATTACTTCTCAGGCATTTCCAAA
>NW_006413199.1:3183-5358 GCF_000296735.1 Chrysochloris asiatica | reverse complement strand
CTGTCATGTGTCCATGGCTGCTCTGATCCTTCCCCAGCTTGGTCTCTCCAAAATGGAGGCTCAGGTTTCAGCTTAGCATCTTGAATTAGAAAGCAATGGATTTCTTGCTTCTGCTGCCAATTCCCCTAGCTGTAATCCTTCCAACATTTTAAATATTCCTTTATATGTGGTTCAGAGTTCTAAGACCATCTCCTGAGCCTGCTTGGCCTGGTATTCTGTGTTGTTGCTGTCACAGCTCCTCACTGCACTTCTACCCCATCCGCCATCTTGTTTGTTCTCTTCCCCATCTCTTTTCACCAGACCCTAGACAATATGAAAACTATTCAGTGGGGACTCTTTCTTCCCACCCACACTCTTAAACTATACTCCCTCTTGAAACCTTGTAAGCCACATACTTCGCACCCTTATCGCACCCTCATTTTAAGTAGCCAATTTCTAAGTTGCCTGTCTCTATCTACCCTGTGTACTGAAGGGATAGCATTGATATTTGATGTAAAGACTCCTTCCCCCTCTATTGGTATTTACAGCTACTACCTCCATGAGTAAAGGTTAGGTTAATCAAATTGTAGCAATTTACCCTTGTTTCCTTCATCAAAAATTGTTTGTTTCTTTTTCATCTCCTGCTAGTTGAGTTCTGATTATCAAGCCATCGAGGCTAGGTCAAATGGGTGCTATCTGCAAGTTTGGATGTTCTTGTGCATCTCCCTCACTTCGTATCAGCTGGATGCTTACGCTCAGCTCTAGGCCCGCTGTGGCTATTTCCTTGTCCATGGGCTGAGGTGTCCCCATGTCTCACCACACTTTGGACCAACCAGCCTTTCCTCTTCTATCTCTCATCTCCAGGTAATGGGAGTCAAAGGACCATGGTTGAATTCAGCCCATTTCTTCATTGCTACCTTTCCCCTCTTTCATTCACCAGTAGACCAATGTAGTATTCAGCAAGCTTACATGCCTGTTTATGTGTTCTTTTTGAGTTTCGTCTTAGAGAGGGGTTTGTCCTGAAGGAACTTGATTGCTTGCCTTGATGGCTTCCCAGCAAACATCTTGCTTATTCTTGTAGTAGCCAGTTATACCGACATTTTTGTTTGCTTTTTTCCTGATGATCTTTCTTTGAAGATGTATCTTCTGTTGCTCTAGCTGTTCCAGGCTGGTCTTCTTATCCTTTCTAATGGGGAGGTCCCACCTCAGAAGGTTCTAGATAGGACTCAGGATTTCATCAAAGGTCCTATACTCTGCAAAGACTCCTGAAGAGGCCTATTTCACTGGGCAACTTCTAGAACCCATTTTAGGTATTCCAATCAGGTATAGGCTGAAGATGGGCTTACAGGTTTTCTGTAATCATGTTTCACAACATGCATTTCTGTACCACTCAAGTGTCTATTACAATATTGGGCAAGGAAAAAAATATTCATAGGATACTCAAGCATCTTAGTATTATTTCCCCTTTTCAAACTATGCCAAGATCCCTGTCTCACAGAGCCTTGTTTTTCCTAGGTTGAGCATACATCACTATTTACCTCTGTCCCACATAGGCCATGTGACCTATCTCAGTGTTCCCCTTTCTACCTCATTCTTACACATCCTCCCCCTTCTTGTATTCCCCTCCCCGACACCCAAACGATGATTTGTCTACCCTGGATTGTGTTGCTGTGAGTCTGAGGACTCTGCCACTGGTATTTTAAATAACCAGCAGGGTCACCCATGGTGGACAGGTTTCAGATGAGCTTCCAGACAAAGAAAGACTAGGAAGAAAGAGGGACGAACTACTTCCAAATCGCTAGTCCCTGAAAACTCTATGAATAGCAGAGAAACACTGTCAGATACAGGAACGGAAGATGGGAAGGCACTCAGAATGCAACTGGGGGAAAAAATGCCTCCTCAAAGTAGAGTTGACCGTGATGACGTTAATAGAGTTAAGCTAGGGGGAGAAAAGCACAAAGAACTTTCATTTGCTGATGGACCACAACTCAAATTAAAGAGAAACAGCTGTAAACATCCATTGAAATTCGGAACTTGCAATGTACGAAGTATGAATCTGGGAAAATTGGAAGTTGTCAAAAATGAAATGGAATGCATCAACATCGATATCTTAGGCATTAGTGAGCTGAAATGGATTGATATTGGCCATTTTGAATCTGACAACCACATGGTTTACTATGCAGGGAATGACAAATT
>NW_006413199.1:0-703 GCF_000296735.1 Chrysochloris asiatica | reverse complement strand
TGGCATCATTGATGGCATCAAGTGTGGCAGCAGTAGTGAGGTTAGCCCAGGATCGGACATTGTTTCATTCTGCTGTGCATGGGGTTGCTATGAGTTGATTCTGACTTGATGGCACCTGACAACAACAATCCTGTGCTCCACCGTTGCCTCCTCCACCTCCCCCAATCTCCGCCTCCCCATCCCAACCTCACAGTTGTGGTTCGTTTATATTCCATCAACTTTTTCCTCCATTTAAGACAGTCTATTTTATCCTGTAATCTACCTGACCTCACCACCTGTATCTCTGTTCCTCTGTGTTTACCTTCTTTCATATTGTAATTGTTTTGATCATAGACTAAACCGCCCAGATCATCTGAATTTGTTCTTACAGTTTTATTCTGTTCTCGACTCATCCATTTGTCGACAGAATTCCAGGTGATGCTGCCATGTACATCAATTTATGGTTGTTGTCTGTGCTTGTTGGTTCTCAGTACACAGAACTCCCTTTAGGATGCTTTTCATCACAGGGTTGGCTTTGGCAAAATCCCTTAGCTTTTGTTTATACTGGAATGTTTTTTATTACACCCTTGTATTTGATTGACAGCTTTGATAGGTAGAGGATTCTTGGTTGGCAGTTTTGGTTTTTTTCTTTCAAGGTTTTATATATGTCTCCCCATTGCTTTCTTGCCTGCATGGTTTTTGTTGAGAGATCCAAGCTTAATCT
>NW_006413198.1:5977-6961 GCF_000296735.1 Chrysochloris asiatica | reverse complement strand
TTATATAACAGGGGATAAAGCACTAGACTGCAAGGTTGGTCTGAAATGACTCGATGACACTTAACAACAACAACAACAACAACAATGATATGTAAGCAATAAAGCTTTCCGGTTCTTCTTTTGCTGATGTGTTACGGCACCAATTAAGAAGCTGCAAATATCCATTAGTAATCAAAACGTAGTATCTATGAAGTATGAACCTAGGAAAATTGTTGTTGTTATTGTTAGGTGCCATTGACTCGGTACCAATGAATGAAACACTGCTCAATCTTGGGCTAATCTCATTACTGTTGCCATGCTTAAGCCCATTGATGCTGCCACTTTGAGGAAACCCTATAACAGGGTGGCTATGGGTTGGAGCTGACTTGACAGCACTTAACAACAACAAAGGACCTCCAAAGATACTTAAAAAAAAAAAAAAACCCTTATTACTCACCACTCTAAATAAATCAGAAACTCTGGTTGTGTTCTGCAGGCATGAGTATTTTTAATGTTTACTAATTGGTTCCAATAAGAAGCCTAATTTTATGACTAATAACAATCTTGTTACACTTAAATTTCATAAATTGATAAGACAGATGTAATAGTGTATGAATAATTGTCATGAACTGTTAGAAAAGGGTTGATTGTACTTTTCATTTCAAGAAAGTTGTGCATTTCATCAGTATGTCTGTGTCATAGATGACAAACACAGAAAACTCCATCGATGGCATAGAACCCATTTGTTTTTGTTGCTACATGCTGGCTGAACCAGTTTTGACTTACAGCAACCTTGTACAGAGTTTCTAAGGAATGACTTCTGGATTTGAACTGCCAATATGGTGGTTCAAACCAGCTTTGCAATCCAGTGCTTACAATGCCATACCAGGACTCCTAGAACTCAACTGGACATATATTAGAGTGTACCACAGATTCCAGAAATCCTCTCGTCCTCCTCCCCACAAAAATCCAAATAAAAAATATTTGAATTGCAGCATTAATGAA
>NW_006413198.1:2882-3972 GCF_000296735.1 Chrysochloris asiatica | reverse complement strand
GCATTAACTATATTTTTCCATCTCAGTTAAAGTCTTCCTGTTTATCGCTGAACCTTTACTGTATGAATGAAGTCCTTTTTTTGGGATTGGGTCTTCAAGACAACACATCCTAAGTGTGTGAGATGAAGTTCAAGGGAATACATTCTGGCTGCACTTCTTCCAAAAGAGATTTATTTCTTCTGAAAGACCATGGTACTTTCAATACTCTTAGTGAACATCATTATTCAAATGCACAGATTCTTGTATGGTTTTCTTCCTCACTCTTCTGCTTTTACATGCATTTCAGGTGATTGAAAACGCCATGGTTTGGGTCAGGCACACCTTATTTCTCAAAGTTACATCTTTGCTCTCTAATACTTAAAAAAATAAATAAAAATTTGCAGCAGATTTGTCCAAGCAATGCAGCATTTGATATATTGACTGTTATTTTCATGAGCAAGGATTGTGGATCCAAGTAAAACAAAATTCTTGACATTATCAAACTTTTCTCTCTTTATTGTGAATATTATCTGTTGATTCAGTTGTGAGGATTTTTTTATTTTCTTTCATTGTGCTGTTGTCCTTGCTGAATAGTGTAGTCTTTGATCTGTATCTATAAATGCTTCAAGTACTCTTCATTTTCAGCAAACAAAGTTGTATCATCTGAAAATGGCAGGTTGTTAGCCTTTCTCCAATCCTGATGTCATATTATTTTTCATATAGTCCAGATTTCTGGATTATTTGCTCTGGTTACATACTGAATAAGTATGATAAAAGGATACAACCCATATGCAAACCTTTCCTGATTTTAAACCATGTAGTATCCCCTTGTTCAGTTGAATGACTACCTCTTTGTCTATGCACAGTTTACACAAGTGTAACACTAAGGTTTCTGGGATTCACTTTGTTGGCAATATTATCTATAGTTTGTTATGATCCACACAATAGACTGTCTTTGCATAACCCATAAATCACAAGTAAGAATCTTTCTGGTATTCTCTGCTTTCAGAAAAGATCCATCTGATGCCAGCAATTACATCCCTCATCTTACATTATGTTCTGAATCCTGTTAGAATTTCTGGTAGCTCCCCTATCAATGCACTGCTGAAAC
>NW_006413198.1:0-1239 GCF_000296735.1 Chrysochloris asiatica | reverse complement strand
CTTAAACTGCCAATCTGTGGTTCAAAGTTACATTGATGTTCAAACCAACCTTGCAGTGCAGTGCATTAACCTGAAGTGCCACACCAGGTGTCTGTATAGATATTATCTTATTACAGAGAGCATTGTAATTCAAGATAGAATTACATATGTTATTTTTGACAATGAATGTGATGCCATTCTTGTATTTATCATTCATGGCTTAGTATATCATAAGAATCTCAAATACAAATTCCATTCCAGCTCACCAATAACAAGGATATTGACCTATATATGTTTTGACTTCAGTTTTGAAAACTTCCAGTTTTCCTACATAAGTACTTTGATACTCCTATGTTGCAATTACTAATGGATGTTTAGACCTATTTCATCTTATTTTAAGTCATTTCCATCACCAAGTGAAAGTCCTGACAACTTTGCTTAATGCAGGTCATAAGGCTTGTTTCTATTGAGAAGTCAACTCTTCCTTAGTCATTTTTGAGTACCTTCAATCTGAGGAATTCATTTAATAGCACTATTGTAGACAATATTCTGCTGCTAATCATAAGGTGTTCAGTAATAATCCCTCAGATTCATTGCAAATAAATGTTTTAACCAACATAACCAAATAGGAAAAGCTCCCCTGTGAAAGTGCATTAAAAGCAAAGCAGGGGCGTCTGAGGAAGAGCTCCATAGTTTTGGATCTTGTAAAGAGAACTGGGTGCCAGTTTTCCACACCCACCTGTGGAAAAATCTGCCTGTAAAGGCAAAATACAGCAATTTCTGAATCAATCCAGATGGCATGGACTGAGGTCAGAGTGCGGGGCCACAGCCAAGCAGAGTTAGTGAACCAACTCTAGAAGCCATATTGTTCAACATCTGAAGGGAAAGGTGTGACAGATGTTTCATCTTTCACTTTTCATTTTTCATGTATCTTTCCTGTGTACCCCGATTGCACCCTCACTGCCCAACATGGATGCCTTCAGGTGGGCGGGAAGATACCACAAAAGGGTCCAGCATTGTACTCACAGTTTCCCAAAGGCACAGATAGGAGTCTTGCAGGCTGCTTCCAATGACATCTGACTATAGGACCCAACCCTAAAGATGATCTGGGCAGGATTCTTTATCCCTGCCTGCACAGCAAAGTCTACTGGAGAGTTGACTACAATTTTATTTTTGTTTTTGATTGGAGGTTTCTTTCTCTGCTTTTATATTGTTTCTGTGTTTGATCATTTTGCCTGACTCTTTTCCTGGGGGTGAGAG